>NW_027449600.1:30000-32500 GCF_964194025.1 Convolutriloba macropyga | reverse complement strand
CCATCGTCGACAATTTAGTCCTAACACTACAATGCACAAGGCACTGGTGGTCATGAAACCACGCAATGAAGAAAACGCTTAAATATAGCATGAAGCTTTGCAGACCAAGAAACGACCAAACAATACGACGTGAGCATATACGAAATGTAAAATATAAAAGCAAAGGCGGTCAACAAACCGCGCTTTGCTTAAAAATTAGCGGTGGCCAGAATATCTAGACAAAAAATCGACCATGGTTGACAACTTAGTCCTAACACTACAATGCACAAGGCACTGGCGGTCATGAAACCACGCAATGAAGAAAACGCCTAAATATAGCATGAAGCTTTGCAGACCAAAAAACGACAAAACAATAGGACGTGAGCATATACGCAATGTGAAATAAAAGCAAAGGCGGTCAATAAATCACGCTTTGCTTGAAAATTAGCGATGGTAACAATATTTTGACCAGAAGTCGACTATCCATGGGACCCTAGACCTCAAAACAAGGCACTGGCGGTCATGAAAAAACAAGGCACTGGCGGTCATGAAACCACGCAATGCAGGATGAGCTAAAAAATAACATAGGGCTACGCAGATCCGAAAACGATTTACAAGACGACGTGAAGATATACGCAATGTAAAACAAAAGCAATAGCAGTAAAAAGTTTTAAATAATCAGCGTGATCTAAAAACTTGAATAACATTTCAAGTTATCAAGAAAAATACTGGCAATCAAACATTCACGCTGTGTGTCAAACGAGCAGTTACAAGAAAAAGTTACTCCGTCGACATTACAAGAAAGACAATTTTTTAAAGCTCAATTATCAAATACTCTCAAGCAAATATTTAAGAGACAAAAACTATAGTATCCGTTTTGTTGAAGAGTAATGAACACAAAACAACGTCTTATATTGTCAAAAATGAGTTTATTGACTTAAAAATCATTTAAATGAATGAGTTGCGACAAAATTATAGCATCTCAAAGAGATAGCGCCATAAAATCAACAAAAGCAGAATAACAAAAACAGAACAGTGAAACACAAACAAATTAAGCGTGAAAATTACGAGAACCAGCTATTAATAGTTTAAGTAAGAAAAGCGCCGGAAATGTTCAAGTAATCTTGTTAAATGACCAATGCCAGTGAATGAAAAAAAATAAAGCACAGCATCAAGCAACTCCGCGACAATAACAACAACGAATAACAATGACGTCATGAACACCTGACAAAAAAACACAAAAGCTATGCGAGAGAAATGCTAAATAGTACAAAGAGCACATAGTTAGTCTATTATGGCATTCGTTTTCCGGACATGTCTATTCGGTTTGTGATCTCTTGTTCTGGTCCAAGCTGCCAAGCGGTATTGCTTTCCTCTTTCGCTTTATGTCTCGGCCCAACTGATTTACCGCGTCTCTAACAGCGCACCAATCATTTCCCGGAAACCTATGGCGAACGCAAGCCTTGATCAAATCAACTTTACTCCGATTAAGTTGAACACGGGGCGAATCACGCTGAGGCTCTAGCATCCCATCTATCAGTTCGGCTTCACAGAACAACTTCCTAGCCAAATTGCAAGCATATTTACTTGCCGAGCTCCCAACAACGTCCAGTAAATTTTCACCTGTATCGGGACAAACCAATTCATTCGTTGCATATACTCGATCTAACTGCACAGGCGAGGACGTCTCTGTTGCCATACCATTCAAATGTTTAGACAAAAGTAGCCGCATACGGCGATCCTCTCTCCTCCTACGCTCCAGACTAGTGTTTAACTTTTTCAGAACGGACAGAGTTTCTTTGTGTAGCGCTATACAACCAGAGCTGCTGCTCTGCTCTGTAGAATCTACAGGCGTTTCCAGATTCTCGTGTTGTGAATCGTCACTAGACTCGGAAACACTACCATCTCCATCTTCACCAGAATTTACTTTTCTATTAACTAAATTAACTTCGTCCCCCAGTGGAGTACTATTAGCTACTTTCGCATTCACCTTACTGCTTACAATTTCAGTAACCGGTGTTTTACTGGAGCAAGCTTTGCCCTCAGAATTTAAGTCTTCAAGGAAAGATCTACTTGGCGTAAATGTCCCATTATCCATTTTCTTTATTAAAAGGAGTCGCTTTTCCTCGAGGTCTTCCTTTGAGTCACCTTTAGCTATCAGGACAGCCGTACAAGGCCGACCCTCATGGCGTAAACTAGTTGTATCTCCGATTGAGAGGAACGCTCGATCACACTTAGAGAGATCTATCCAGGAACTATGAGAGAGTCCAATAAGGCTCCACGAATTATCGCTAGGGAAGTAAAACAAGGAATAACTTTCAGCGGGTACATAAGACATTCCGCTTACTCTTTTGGGGTGACTCTGAGACATTTCAGAACTCTGAATTAAGAAATTTAATTGAGACCAGAGCCTCGAAAACAGCCGCATTATTATATAAAATTATCCAAAACACTCATAATTTTACGCGCTAAAATCATCAGCGCAGGTAAAGAAAACAGTGAGGTAAATGGCGGTCTTGAA
>NW_027449600.1:0-27500 GCF_964194025.1 Convolutriloba macropyga | reverse complement strand
ATTAAGTCATAAGCCGAACTGAAGTAATTTTGCACAAGAGCCGCTCTCCGACAGCTAGATAGATTTATTGGAAGCAAACTGAAAGTTTCAGAATTTATAACAATTATAAAGCGCACAAAGTGAAGTTTTATGGTTTTTAACAACGTTTTTGAATAAGTATGGGAGGTATATCTGTTACCAAGCCTTACATTGTTGACTTTCCTTACCCCATTCCAAGAAAAAAATATAATTATGTAAAACGAAGGTACCAGATACATCAGCTCCATCTTTCAGAGTTTGAACTTTCAACTAAAAAATCAAAGGTTTTCAACGGGGAGGCAACTTGGTAACAGAGTCTCGAGTTTTGAGAACCTTAAAAAATGAGTTTTAGAGTAAAGGCATAGCTTAGCGGGGAGCATTATGATTATTATACAACATATTGTTTGCAACAATTCCCATCAATTTTATCAATTTATGATATGCATGAGCTTTCAAATGACACCTTTCTCGTATAGGGGAGTCTCGAAAATTAGCTCTCACGACAGGTCCGCAGGGATGATAAAACTTTGGTAAAGCCCTTTTAAGTTTTGCATTAAAAGCTTTAACATTTTCAGGATCTTGATCCTTTCTAGAAAACAACTGCACAATTCTGACCACATAATTTTCCGCTGGCAGATGTTCAATAAAACTGATGAAATAACTCAATAAAGTTTCGTGACTTGTAGTATTTAAGTCATTTCCACCTAACATTATGCAAATATAGCGGAATGGTACAATTCGAGGGTATATTTCTCTCAATTGAGAGGCTCTTAAACCACCACGAGGAAATACTTCAAAATCATAGTTTAGTAAATTATAGTTTTCTTGACTATGATCGAAAGCATTCCTTAAATTACTATCTCCAACGAATATTAGACGATCTTGTATTTTGAAATTGATGGCTCGATATAGGTAGTACATGTAGTCCACCATCGTCTGTACATCCTCGTTATCGTTATAATCATAGAAAACGAAATCGTAGCCATTGCGACGGACGAGGAGCTGTGGGGTGTTCATTCTGAAACATCAACAATTTAACTTAATATTTAACAAACATTTTTCTAAAAATAAAATATATTGAGCAACTTGCACAGTGAAACTTCACAAGCTAACTTTTCGAGCTCGAAATTTGACAACGTGCTAACTACTTTTTTTGTAGACGACCTAGATCAAAAATTAGCTCTGCTTCAGAACCTACTGGGATTATTACACTCCTACATAGGCCCTCGATTCAATTGAACAAAACCTTGACTAGACTGAAAACCGCTTTTCATGAAACTGCAGAAGCTCAATTTTCGAGCTCGAAATTTGACAACGTGCTAACTACTTTTTTTGTAGACGACCTAGATTAAAAATTAGCTCTGCTTCAGAACCTACTAGGATTATTACACTCATACATAGGCCCTCGATTCAATTGAACAAGTCCTTGACTAGACTGAAAACCGCTTTTCATGAAACTGCACAAGCTCACTTTTCGAGCTCGAAATTTGACAACGTGCTAACTATTTTTTTTTGTAGACGACCTATATCAAAAATTAGCTCTGCTTCAGAACCTACTAAGATTATCACACTCCTACATAGGCCCTCGATTCAATTGAACAAGTCCTTGACTAGACTGAAAACCGCTTTTCATGAAACTGCAGAAGCTCACTTTTCGAGCTCGAAATTTGACAACGTGCTAAGTACTTTTTTTGTAGACGACCTAGATCAAAAATTAGCCCTGCTTCAGAACCTACTAGGATTATTACACTCCTACATAGGCCCTCGATTGAATTGAACAAAACCTTGACTAGACTGAAAACCGCTTTTCATGAAACTGCAGAAGCTCACTCTTCGAGCTCGAAATTTGACAACGTGCTAACTACTTTTTTTGTAGACGACCTAGATCAAAAATTAGCTCTGCTTCAGAACCTACTAGGATTATTACACTCCTACATAGGCCCTCGATTCAATTGAACAAGTCCTTGACTAGACTGAAAACCGCTTTTCATGAAACTGCAGAAGCTCACTTTTCGAGCTCGAAATTTGACAACGTGCTAACTACTTTTTTTGTAGACGACCTAGATCAAAAATTAGCTCTGCTTCAGAACCTACTAGGATTATTACACTCCTACATAGGCCCTCGGTTCAATTGAACAAGTCCTTGACTAGACTGAAAACCGCTTTTCGTGAAACTGCTCAAGCTCACTTTTCGAGCTCGAAATTTGACAACGTGCTAAGTACTTTTTTTTGTAGACGACCTAGATCAAAAATTAGCTCTGCTTCAGAACCTACTAGGATTATCACACTCCTACATAGGCCCTCGATTCAATTGAACAAGTCCTTGACTAGACTGAAAACCGCTTTTCATGAAACTGCAGAAGCTCACTTTTCGAGCTCGAAATTTGACAACGTGCTAAGTACTTTTTTTGTAGACAACCTAGATCAAAAATAAGCCCTGCTTCAGAACCTACTAGGATTATCACACTCCTACATAGGCCCTCTTATTAAATTGAAACAAGTCCTTGACTAGACTGAAAACCGCTTTTCATGAAACTGCAGAAGCTCACTTTTCGAGCTCGAAATTTGACAACGTGCTAAGTACTTTTTTTGTAGACGATCTAGATCAAAAATTAGCTCTGCTTCAGAACCTACTAGGATTATCACACTCCTACATAGGCCCTCGATTCAATTGAACAAGTCCTTGACTAGACTGAAAACCGCTTTTCATGAAACTGCACAAGCTCACTTTTCGAGCTCGAAATTTGACAACGTGCTAAGTACTTTTTTTGTAGACAACCTAGATCAAAAATTAGCCCTGCTTCAGAACCTACTAGGATTATCACACTCCTACATAGGCCCTCGATTCAATTGAACAAGTCCTTGACTAGACTGAAAACCGCTTTTCATGAAACTGCAGAAGCTCACTTTTCGAGCTCGAAATTTGACAACGTGCTAAGTACTTTTTTTGTAGACGACCTAGATCAAAAATTAGCCCTGCTTCAGAACCTACTAGGATTATCACACTCCTACATAGGCCCTCGATTCAATTGAACAAGTCCTTGACTAGACTGAAAACCGCTTTTCATGAAACTGCAGAAGCTCACTTTTCGAGCTCGAAATTTGACAACGTGCTAAGTACTTTTTTTGTAGACGACCTAGATCAAAAATTGGCCCTGCTTCAGAACCTACTAGGATTATCACACTCCTACATAGGCCCTCCATTCAATTGAACAAGTCCTTGACTAGACTGAAAACCGCTTTTCATGAAACTGCAGAAGCTCACTTTTCGAGCTCGAAATTTGACAACGTGCTAAGTACTTTTTTTGTAGACGACCTAGATCAAAAATTAGCCCTGCTTCAGAACCTACTAGGATTATCACACTCCTACATAGGCCCTCGATTCAATTGAACAAGTCCTTGACTAGACTGAAAACCGCTTTTCATAAAACTGCAGAAGCTCACTTTTCGAGCTCGAAATTTGACAACGTGCTAAGTCCTTTTTTTGTAGACAACCTAGATCAAAAATTATCCCTGCTTCAGAACCTACTAGGATTATCACACTCCTACATAGGCCCTCGATTCAATTGAACAAGTCCTTGACTAGACTGAAAACCGCTTTTCATGAAACTGCAGAAGCTCACTTTTCGAGCTCGAAATTTGACAACGTGCTAAGTACTTTTTTTGTAGACGACCTAGATCAAAAATTAGCCCTGCTTCAGAACCTACTAGGATTATCACACTCCTACATAGGCCCTCGATTCAATTGAACAAGTCCTTGACTAGAATGAAAACCGCTTTTCATGAAACTGCAGAAGCTCACTTTTCGAGCTCGAAATTTGACAACGTGCTAAGTACTTTTTTGTAGACGACCTAGATCAAAAATTAGCCCTGCTTCAGAACCTACTAGGATTATCACACTCCTACATAGGCCCTCGATTAAATTGAACAAGTCCTTGACTAGACTGAAAACCGCTTTTCATGAAACTGCAGAAGCTCACTTTTCGAGCTCGAAATTTGACAACGTGCTAAGTACTTTTTTTGTAGACGACCTAGATCAAAAATTAGCCCTGCTTCAGAACCTACTAGGATTATCACACTCCTACATAGGCCCTCGATTCAATTGAACAAGTCCTTGACTAGACTGAAAACCGCTTTTCATGAAACTGCAGAAGCTCACTTTTCGAGCTCGAAATTTGACAACGTGCTAAGTACTTTTTTTGTAGACGACCTAGATCAAAAATTAGCCCTGCTTCAGAACCTACTAGGATTATCACACTCCTACATAGGCCCTCGATTCAATTGAACAAGTCCTTGACTAGACTGAAAACCGCTTTTCATGAAACTGCAGAAGCTCACTTTTCGAGCTCGAAATTTGACAACGTGCTAAGTACTTTTTTTGTAGACGACCTAGATCAAAAATTAGCCCTGCTTCAGAACCTACTAGGATTATCACACTCCTACATAGGCCCTCGATTCAATTGAACAAGTCCTTGACTAGACTGAAAACCGCTTTTCATGAAACTGCAGAAGCTCAATTTTCGAGCTCGAAATTTGACAACGTGCTAAGTACTTTTTTTTGTAGACGACCTAGATCAAAAATTAGCCCTGCTTCAGAACCTACTAGGATTATCACACTCCTACATAGGCCCTCGATTCAATTGAACAAGTCCTTGACTAGACTGAAAACCGCTTTTCATGAAACTGCAGAAGCTCACTTTTCGAGCTCGAAATTTGACAACGTGCTAAGTACTTTTTTTGTAGACGACCTAGATCAAAAATTAGCCCTGCTTCAGAACCTACTAGGATTATCACACTCCTCCATAGGCCCTCGATTCAATTGAACAAGTCCTTGACTAGACTGAAAACCGCTTTTCATGAAACTGCAGAAGCTCACTTTTCGAGCTCGAAATTTGACAACGTGCTAAGTACTTTTTTTGTAGACGACCTAGATAAAAAATTAGCCCTGCTTCAGAACCTACTAGGATTATCACACTCCTACATAGGCCCTCGAATCAATTGAACAAGTCCTTGAATAGACTGAAAACCGATTTTCATGAAACTGCACAAGCTCACTTTTCGAGCTCGAAATTTGACAACGTGCTAAGTACTTTTTTTGTAGACGACCTAGATCAAAAATTAGCCCTGCTTCAGAACCTAATAGGATTATCACACTCCTACATAGGCCCTCGATTCAATTGAACAAGTCCTTGACTAGACTGAAAACCGCTTTTCATGAAACTGCAGAAGCTCACTTTTCGAGCTCGAAATTTGACAACGTGCTAAGTACTTTTTTGTAGACGACCTAGATCAAAAATTAGCCCTGCTTCAGAACCTACTAGGATTATCACACTCCTACATAGGCCCTCGATTCAATTGAACAAGTCCTTGACTAGACTGAAAACCGCTTTTCATGAAACTGCAGAAGCTCACTTTTCGAGCTCGAAATTTGACAACGTGCTAAGTACTTTTTTTGTAGACGACCTAGATCAAAAATTAGCCCTGCTTCAGAACCTACTAGGATTATCACACTCCTACATAGGCCCTCGATTCAATTGAACAAGTCCTTGACTAGACTGAAAACCGCTTTTCATGAAACTGCACAAGCTCACTTTTCGAGCTCGAAATTTGACAACGTGCTAAGTACTTTTTTTGTAGACGACCTAGATCAAAAATTAGCCCTGCTTCAGAACCTACTAGGATTATCACACTCCTACATAGGCCCTCGCTTCAATTGAACAAGTCCTTGACTAGACTGAAAACCGCTTTTCATGAAACTGCACAAGCTCACTTTTCGAGCTCGAAATTTGACAACGTGCTGAGTACTTTTTTTGTAGACAACCTAGATCAAAAATTGACCCTGCTTCAGAACCGACTAGGATTATCACACTCCTACATAGGCCCTCGCTTCAATTGAACAAGTCCTTGACTAGACTGAAAACCGCTTTTCATGAAACTGCACAAGGTCACTTTTCGAGCTCGAAATTTGACAACGCGCTGAGTACTTTTTTTGTAGACGACCTAGATCAAAAATTAGCCCTGCTTCAGAACCTACTAGGATTATCACACTCCTACATAGGCCCTCGCTTCAATTGAACAAGTCCTTGACTAGACTGAAAACCGATTTTCATGAAACTGCACAAGCTCACTTTTCGAGCTCGAAATTTGACAACGTGCTGAGTACTTTTTTTGTAGACGACCTAGATCAAAAATTAGCCCTGCTTCAGAACCTACTAGGATTATCACACTCCTACATAGGCCCTCGCTTCAATTGAACAAGTCCTTGACTAGACTGAAAACCGATTTTCATGAAACTGCACAAGCTCACTTTTCGAGCTCGAAATTTGACAACGTGCTGAGTACTTTTTTTGTAGACGACCTAGATCAAAAATTAGCCCTGCTTCAGAACCTACTATGATTATCACACTCCTACACAGGCCCTCGCTTCAATTGAACAAGTCCTTGACTAGACTGAAAACCGCTTTTCATGAAACTGCACAAGCTCACTTTTCGAGCTCGAAATTTGACAACGTGCTGAGTACTTTTTTTGTAGACGACCTAGATCAAAAATTAGCCCTGCTTCAGAACCTACTAGGATTATCACACTCCTACATAGGCCCTCGATTCAATTGAACAAGTCCTTGACTAGACTGAAAACCGATTTTCATGAAACTGCAGAAGCTCACTTTTCGAGCTCGAAATTTGACAACGTGCTAAGTACTTTTTTTGTAGACGACCTAGATCAAAAATTAGCCCTGCTTCAGAACCTACTAGGATTATCACACTCCTACATAGGCCCTCGATTCAATTGAACAAGTCCTTGACTAGACTGAAAACCGCTTTTCATGAAACTGCAGAAGCTCACTTTTCGAGCTCGAAATTTGACAACGTGCTAAGTACTTTTTTTGTAGACGACCTAGATCAAAAATTAGCCCTGCTTCAGAACCTACTATGATTATCACACTCCTACACAGGCCCTCGCTTCAATTGAACAAGTCCTTGACTAGACTGAAAACCGCTTTTCATGAAACTGCACAAGCTCACTTTTCGAGCTCGAAATTTGACAACGTGCTGAGTACTTTTTTTGTAGACGACCTAGATCAAAAATTAGCCCTGCTTCAGAACCTACTAGGATTATCACACTCCTACATAGGCCCTCGATTCAATTGAACAAGTCCTTGACTAGACTGAAAACCGATTTTCATGAAACTGCAGAAGCTCACTTTTCGAGCTCGAAATTTGACAACGTGCTAAGTACTTTTTTTGTAGACGACCTAGATCAAAAATTAGCCCTGCTTCAGCACCTACTAGGATTATTACACTCCTACATAGGCCCTCGATTCAATTGAACAAATCCTTGACTAGACAGAAAACCGCTTTTCATGAAACTGCAGAAGCTCACTTTTCGAGCTCGAAATTTGACAACGTGCTAAGTACTTGTTTTGTAGACGACCTAGATCAAAAATTAGCCCTGCTTCAGAACCTACTAGGATTATCACACTCCTACATAGGCCCTCGCTTCAATTGAACAAGTCCTTGACTAGACTGAAAACCGCTTTTCATGAAACTGCACAAGCTCACTTTTCGAGCTCGAAATTTGACAACGTGCTAAGTACTTTTTTTGTAGACGACCTAGATCAAAAATTAGCCCTGCTTCAGAACCTACTAGGATTATCACACTCCTACATAGGCCCTCGCTTCAATTGAACAAGTCCTTGACTAGACTGAAAACCGATTTTCATGAAACTGCACAAGCTCACTTTTCGAGCTCGAAATTTGACAACGTGCTGAGTACTTTTTTTGTAGACGACCTAGATCAAAAATTAGCCCTGCTTCAGAACCTACTAGGATTATCACACTCCTACATAGGCCCTCGCTTCAATTGAACAAGTCCTTGACTAGACTGAAAACCGATTTTCATGAAACTGCACAAGCTCACTTTTCGAGCTCGAAATTTGACAACGTGCTGAGTACTTTTTTTGTAGACGACCTAGATCAAAAATTAGCCCTGCTTCAGAACCTACTAGGATTATCACACTCCTACATAGGCCCTCGATTCAATTGAACAAGTCCTTGACTAGACTGAAAACCGATTTTCATGAAACTGCAGAAGCTCACTTTTCGAGCTCGAAATTTGACAACGTGCTAAGTACTTTTTTTGTAGACGACCTAGATCAAAAATTAGCCCTGCTTCAGAACCTACTATGATTATCACACTCCTACACAGGCCCTCGCTTCAATTGAACAAGTCCTTGACTAGACTGAAAACCGCTTTTCATGAAACTGCACAAGCTCACTTTTCGAGCTCGAAATTTGACAACGTGCTGAGTACTTTTTTTGTAGACGACCTAGATCAAAAATTAGCCCTGCTTCAGAACCTACTAGGATTATCACACTCCTACATAGGCCCTCGATTCAATTGAACAAGTCCTTGACTAGACTGAAAACCGATTTTCATGAAACTGCAGAAGCTCACTTTTCGAGCTCGAAATTTGACAACGTGCTAAGTACTTTTTTTGTAGACGACCTAGATCAAAAATTAGCCCTGCTTCAGCACCTACTAGGATTATTACACTCCTACATAGGCCCTCGATTCAATTGAACAAGTCCTTGACTAGACAGAAAACCGCTTTTCATGAAACTGCAGAAGCTCACTTTTCGAGCTCGAAATTTGACAACGTGCTAAGTACTTGTTTTGTAGACGACCTAGATCAAAAATTAGCCCTGCTTCAGAACCTACTAGGATTATCACACTCCTACATAGGCCCTCGCTTCAATTGAACAAGTCCTTGACTAGACTGAAAACCGCTTTTCATGAAACTGCACAAGCTCACTTTTCGAGCTCGAAATTTGACAACGTGCTAAGTACTTTTTTTGTAGACGACCTAGATCAAAAATTAGCCCTGCTTCAAAACCTACTAGGATTATCACACTCCTACATAGGCCCTCGCTTCAATTGAACAAGTCCTTGACTAGACTGAAAACCGATTTTCATGAAACTGCAGAAGCTCACTTTTCGAGCTCGAAATTTGACAACGTGCTAAGTACTTTTTTTGTAGACGACCTAGATCAAAAATTAGCCCTGCTTCAGCACCTACTAGGATTATTACACTCCTACATAGGCCCTCGATTCAATTGAACAAGTCCTTGACTAGACAGAAAACCGCTTTTCATGAAACTGCAGAAGCTCACTTTTCGAGCTCGAAATTTGACAACGTGCTAAGTACTTGTTTTGTAGACGACCTAGATCAAAAATTAGCCCTGCTTCAGAACCTACTAGGATTATCACACTCCTACATAGGCCCTCGCTTCAATTGAACAAGTCCTTGACTAGACTGAAAACCGCTTTTCATGAAACTGCACAAGCTCACTTTTCGAGCTCGAAATTTGACAACGTGCTAAGTACTTTTTTTGTAGACGACCTGGATCAAAAATTAGCCCTGCTTCAAAACCTACTAGGATTATCACACTCCTACATAGGCCCTCGCTTCAATTGAACAAGTCCTTGACTAGACTGAAAACCGCTTTTCATGAAACTGCACAAGCTCACTTTTCGAGCTCGAAATTTGACAACGTGCTGAGTACTTTTTTGTAGACGACCTAGATCAAAAATTAGCCCTGCTTCAGAACCTACTAGGATTATCACACTCCTACATAGGCCCTCGCTTCAATTGAACAAGTCCTTGACTAGACTGAAAACCGATTTTCATGAAACTGCACAAGCTCACTTTTCGAGCTCGAAATTTGACAACGTGCTGAGTACTTTTTTTGTAGACGACCTAGATCAAAAATTAGCCCTGCTTCAGAACCTACTAGGATTATCACACTCCTACATAGGCCCTCGCTTCAATTGAACAAGTCCTTGACTAGACTGAAAACCGATTTTCATGAAACTGCACAAGCTCACTTTTCGAGCTCGAAATTTGACAACGTGCTAAGTACTTTTTTTGTAGACGACCTAGATCAAAAATTAGCCCTGCTTCAGAACCTACTAGGATTATCACACTCCTACATAGGCCCTCGCTTCAATTGAACAAGTCCTTGACTAGACTGAAAACCGCTTTTCATGAAACTGCAGAAGCTCACTTTTCGAGCTCGAAATTTGACAACGTGCTAAGTACTTTTTTTGTAGACGACCTAGATCAAAAATTAGCCCTGCTTCAGAACCTACTAGGATTATCACACTCCTACATAGGCCCTCGCTTCAATTGAACAAGTCCTTGACTAGACTGAAAACCGCTTTTCATGAAACTGCACAAGCTCACTTTTCGAGCTCGAAATTTGACAACGTGCTGAGTACTTTTTTTGTAGACGACCTAGATCAAAAATTAGCCATGCTTCAGAACCTACTAGGATTATCACACTCCTACATAGGCCCTCGCTTCAATTGAACAAGTCCTTGACTAGACTGAAAACCGCTTTTCATGAAACTGCACAAGCTCACTTTTCGAGCTCGAAATTTGACAACGTGCTAAGTACTTTTTTTGTAGACGACCTAGATCAAAAATTAGCCCTGCTTCAGAACCTACTAGGATTATCACACTCCTACATAGGCCCTCGCTTCAATTGAACAAGTCCTTGACTAGACTGAAAACCGCTTTTCATGGAACTGCACAAGCTCACTTTTCGAGCTCGAAATTTGACAACGTGCTGAGTACTTTTTTTGTAGACGACCTAGATCAAAAATTAGCCCTGCTTCAGAACCTACTAGGATTATCACACTCCTACATAGGCCCTCGATTCAATTGAACAAGTCCTTGACTAGACTGAAAACCGATTTTCATGAAACTGCAGAAGCTCACTTTTCGAGCTCGAAATTTGACAACGTGCTAAGTACTTTTTTTGTAGACGACCTAGATCAAAAATTAACCCTGCTTCAGAACCTACTAGGATTATCACACTCCTACATAGGCCCTCGATTCAATTGAAAAAGTCCTTGACTAGACTGAAAACCGCTTTTCATGAAACTGCACAAGCTCACTTTTCGAGCTCGAAATTTGACAACGTGCTAAGTACTTTTTTTGTAGACGACCTAGATCAAAAATTAGCCCTGCTTCAGAACCTACTAGGATTATCACACTCCTACATAGGCCCTTGCTTCAATTGAACAAGTCCTTGACTAGACTGAAAACCGCTTTTCATGAAACTGCACAAGCTCACTTTTCGAGCTCGAAATTTGACAACGTGCTGAGTACTTTTTTTGTAGACGACCTAGATCAAAAATTAGCCCTGCTTCAGAACCTACTAGGATTATCACACTCCTACATAGGCCCTCGCTTCAATTGAACAAGTCCTTGACTAGACTGAAAACCGATTTTCATGAAACTGCACAAGCTCACTTTTCGAGCTCGAAATTTGACAACGTGCTGAGTACTTTTTTTGTAGACAAACTAGATCAAAAATTAGCCCTGCTTCAGAACCTACTAGGATTATCACACTCCTACATAGGCCCTCGCTTCAATTGAACAAGTCCTTGACTAGACTGAAAACCGATTTTCATGAAACTGCACAAGCTCACTTTTCGAGCTCGAAATTTGACAACGTGCTGAGTACTTTTTTTGTAGACGACCTAGATCAAAAATTAGCCCTGCTTCAGAACCTACTAGGATTATCACACTCCTACATAGGCCCTCGCTTCAATTGAACAAGTCCTTGACTAGACTGAAAACCGATTTTCATGAAACTGCAAAAGCTCACTTTTCGAGCTCGAAATTTGACAACGTGCTGAGTACTTTTTTTGTAGACGACCTAGATCAAAAATTAGCCCTGCTTCAGAACCTACTAGGAATATCACACTCCTACATAGGCCCTCGATTCAATTGAACAAGTACTTGACTAGACTGAAAACCGATTTTCATGAAACTGCAGAAGCTCACTTTTCGAGCTCGAAATTTGACAACGTGCTAAGTACTTTTTTTGTAGACGACCTAGATCAAAAATTAGCCCTGCTTCAGATCCTACTAGGATTATCACACTCCTACATAGGCCCTCGCTTCAATTGAACAAGTCCTTGACTAGACTGAAAACCGCTTTTCATGAAACTGCACAAGCTCACTTTTCGAGCTCGAAATTTGACAACGTGCTAAGTACTTTTTTTGTAGACGAACTAGATCAAAAATTAGCCCTGCTTCAGAACCTACTAGGATTATCACACTCCTACATAGGCCCTCGCTTCAATTGAACAAGTCCTTGACTAGACTGAAAACCGCTTTTCATGAAACTGCACAAGCTCACTTTTCGATCTCGAAATTTGACAACGTGCTGAGTACTTTTTTTGTATACAACCTAGATCAAAAATTAGCCCTGCTTCAGAACCTACTAGGATTATCACACTCTTACATAGGCCCTCGCTTCAATTGAACAAGTCCTTGACTAGACTGAAAACCGCCTTTCATGAAACTGCACAAGCTCACTTTTCGAGCTCGAAATTTGACAACGTGCTAAGTACTTTTTTTGTAGACGACCTAGATCAAAAATTAGCCCTTCTTCAGAACCTACTAGGATTATCACACTCCTACATAGGCCCTCGATTCAATTGAACAAGTCCTTGACTAGACTGAAAACCGCTTTTCATGAAACTGCAGAAGCTCACATTTCGAGCTCGAAATTTGACAACGTGCTGAGTACTTTTTTTGTAGACGACCTAGATCAAAAATTAGCCCTGCTTCAGAACCTACTAGGATTATCACACTCCTACATAGGCCCTCGCTTCAATTGAACAAGTCCTTGACTAGACTGAAAACCGATTTTCATGAAACTGCAAAAGCTCACTTTTCGAGCTCGAAATTTGACAACGTGCTGAGTACTTTTTTTGTAGACGACCTAGATCAAAAATTAGCCCTGCTTCAGAACCTACTAGGATTATCACACTCCTACATAGGCCCTCGATTCAATTGAACAAGTCCTTGACTAGACTGAAAACCGATTTTCATGAAACTGCAGAAGCTCACTTTTCGAGCTCGAAATTTGACAACGTGCTAAGTACTTTTTTTGTAGACGACCTAGATCAAAAATTAGCCCTGCTTCAGAACCTACTAGGATTATCACACTCCTACATAGGCCCTCGATTCAATTGAACAAGTCCTTGACTAGACTGAAAACCGCTTTTCATGAAACTGCAGAAGCTCACTTTTCGAGCTCGAAATTTGACAACGTGCTAAGTACTTTTTTTGTAGACGACCTAGATCAAAAATTAGCCCTGCTTCAGAACCTACTAGGATTATCACACTCCTACATAGGCCCTCGATTCAATTGAACAAGTCCTTGACTAGACTGAAAACCGATTTTCATGAAACTGCAGAAGCTCACTTTTCGAGCTCGAAATTTGACAACGTGCTAAGTACTTTTTTTGTAGACGACCTAGATCAAAAATTAGCCCTGCTTCAGAACCTACTAGGATTATCACACTCCTACATAGGCCCTCGATTCAATTGAACAAGTCCTTGACTAGACTGAAAACCGCTTTTCATGAAACTGCAGAAGCTCACTTTCCGAGCTCGAAATTTGACAACGTGCTAAGTACTTTTTTTGTAGACGACCTAGATCAAAAATTAGCCCTGCTTCAGAACCTACTAGGATTATCACACTCCTACATAGGCCCTCGCTTCAATTGAACAAGTCCTTGACTAGACTGAAAACCGATTTTCATGAAACTGCAAAAGCTCACTTTCCGAGCTCGAAATTTGACAACGTGCTGAGTACTTTTTTTGTAGACGACCTAGATCAAAAATTAGCCCTGCTTCAGAACCTACTAGGATTATCACACTCCTACATAGGCCCTCGATTCAATTGAACAAGTCCTTGACTAGACTGAAAACCGATTTTCATGAAACTGCAGAAGCTCACTTTTCGAGCTCGAAATTTGACAACGTGCTAAGTACTTTTTTTGTAGACAACCTAGATCAAAAATTAGCCCTGCTTCAGAACCTACTAGGATTATCACACTCCTACATAGGCCCTCGATTCAATTGAACAAGTCCTTGACTAGACTGAAAACCGCTTTTCATGAAACTGCACAAGCTCACTTTTCGAGCTCGAAATTTGACAACGTGCTGAGTACTTTTTTTGTAGACGACCTAGATCAAAAATTAGCCCTGCTTCAGAACCTACTAGGATTATCACACTCCTACATAGGCCCTCGCTTCAATTGAACAAGTCCTTGACTAGACTGAAAACCGATTTTCATGAAACTGCACAAGCTCACTTTTCGAGCTCGAAATTTGACAACGTGCTGAGTACTTTTTTTGTAGACAACCTAGATCAAAAATTAGCCCTGCTTCAGAACCTACTAGGATTATCACACTCCTACATAGGCCCTCGCTTCAATTGAACAAGTCCTTGACTAGACTGAAAACCGATTTTCATGAAACTGCACAAGCTCACTTTTCGAGCTCGAAATTTGACAACGTGCTAAGTACTTTTTTTGTAGACGACCTAGATCAAAAATTAGCCCTGCTTCAGAACCTACTAGGATTATCACACTCCTACATAGGCCCTCGATTCAATTGAACAAGTCCTTGACTAGACTGAAAACCGCTTTTCATGAAACTGCAGAAGCTCACTTTTCGAGCTCGAAATTTGACAACGTGCTAAGTACTTTTTTTGTAGACGACCTAGATCAAAAATTAGCCCTGCTTCAGAACCTACTAGGATTATCACACTCCTACATAGGCCCTCGATTCAATTGAACAAGTCCTTGACTAGACTGAAAACCGATTTTCATGAAACTGCAAAAGCTCACTTACCGAGCTCGAAATTTGACAACGTGCTGAGTACTTTTTTTGTAGACGACCTAGATCAAAAATTAGCCCTGCTTCAGAACCTACTAGGATTATCACACTCCTACATAGGCCCTCGATTCAATTGAACAAGTCCTTGACTAGACTGAAAACCGATTTTCATGAAACTGCAGAAGCTCACTTTTCGAGCTCGAAATTTGACAACGTGCTAAGTACTTTTTTTGTAGACAACCTAGATCAAAAATTAGCCCTGCTCCAGAACCTACTAGGATTATCACACTCCTACATAGGCCCTCGATTCAATTGAACAAGTCCTTGACTAGACTGAAAACCGCTTTTCATGAAACTGCAGAAGCTCACTTTTCGAGCTCGAAATTTGACAACCTGCTAAGTACTTTTTTTGTAGACGACCTAGATCAAAAATTAGCCCTGCTTCAGAACCTACTAGGATTATCACACTCCTACATAGGCCCTCGATTCAATTGAACAAGTCGTTGACTAGACTGAAAACCGATTTTCATGAAACTGCAGAAGCTCACTTTTCGAGCTCGAAATTTGACAACGTGCTAAGTACTTTTTTTGTAGACGACCTAGATCAAAAATTAGCCCTGCTTCAGAACCTACTAGGATTATCACACTCCTACATAGGCCCTCGATTCAATTGAACAAGTCCTTGACTAGACTGAAAACCGCTTTTCATGAAACTGCAGAAGCTCACTTTTCGAGCTCGAAATTTGACAACGTGCTAAGTACTTTTTTTGTAGACGACCTAGATCAAAAATTAGCCCTGCTTCAGAACCTACTAGGATTATCACACTCCTACATAGGCCCTCGCTTCAATTGAACAAGTCCTTGACTAGACTGAAAACCGATTTTCATGAAACTGCAAAAGCTCACTTTCCGAGCTCGAAATTTGACAACGTGCTGAGTACTTTTTTTGTAGACGACCTAGATCAAAAATTAGCCCTGCTTCAGAACCTACTAGGATTATCACACTCCTACATAGGCCCTCGATTCAATTGAACAAGTCCCTGACTAGACCGCTTTTCATGAGACTGCAGAAGCTCACTTTTCGAGCTCGAAATTTGACAACGTGCTAAGTACTTTTTTTGTAGACGACCTAGATCAAAAATTAGCCCTGCTTCAGAACCTACTAGGATTATCACACTCCTACATAGGCCCTCGATTCAATTGAACAAGTCCTTGACTAGACTGAAAACCGCTTTTCATGAAACTGCAGAAGCTCACTTTTCGAGCTCGAAATTTGACAACGTGCTAAGTACTTTTTTTGTAGACGACCTAGATCAAAAATTAGCCCTGCTTCAGAACCTACTAGGATTATCACACTCCTACATAGGCCCTCGATTCAATTGAACAAGTCCTTGACTAGACTGAAAACCGCTTTTCATGAAACTGCAGAAGCTCACTTTTCGAGCTCGAAATTTGACAACGTGCTAAGTACTTTTTTTGTAGACGACCTAGATCAAAAGTTAGCCCCGCTTCAGAACCTACTAGGATTATCACACTCCTACATAGGCCCTCGATTCAATTGAACAAGTCCTTGACTAGACTGAAAACCGCTTTTCATGAAACTGCAGAAGCTCACTTTTCGAGCTCGAAATTTGACAACGTGCTAAGTACTTTTTTTGTAGACGACCTAGATCAAAAATTAGCCCTGCTTCAGAACTACTAGGATTATCACACTCCTACATAGGCCCTCGATTCAATTGAACAAGTCCTTGACTAGACTGAAAACCGCTTTTCATGAAACTGCAGAAGCTCACTTTTCGAGCTCGAAATTTGACAACGTGCTAAGTACTTTTTTGTAGACGACCTAGATCAAAAGTTAGCCCTGCTTCAGAACCTACTAGGATTATCACACTCCTACATAGGCCCTCGATTCAATTGAACAAGTCCTTGACTAGACTGAAAACCGCTTTTCATGAAACTGCAGAAGCTCACTTTTCGAGCTCGAAATTTGACAACGTGCTAAGTACTTTTTTTGTAGACGACCTAGATCAAAAATTAGCCCTGCTTCAGAACCTACTAGGATGATCACACTCCTACATAGGCCCTCGATTCAATTGAACAAGTCCTTGACTAGACTGAAAACCGCTTTTCATGAAACTGCAGAAGCTCACTTTTCGAGCTCGAAATTTGACAACGTGCTAAGTACTTTTTTTGTAGACGACCTAGATCAAAAATTAGCCCTGCTTCAAAACCTACTAGGATTATCACACTCCTACATAGGCCCTCGATTCAATTGAACAAGTCCTTGACTAGACTGAAAACCGCTTTTCATGAAACTGCAGAAGCTCACTTTTCGAGCTCGAAATTTGATAACATGCTAAGTACTTTTTTTGGAGACGACCTAGATCAAAAATTAGCCCTAATTCAGAACCTACTAGGATTATCACACTCCTACATAGGCCCTCGATTCAATTGAACAAGTCCTTGACTAGACTGAAAACCGCTTTTCATAAAACTGCAGAAGCTCACTTTTCGAGCTCGAAATTTGACAACGTGCTAAGTCCGTTTTTTGTAGACAACCTAGATCGAAAATTATCCCTGCTTCAGAACCTACTAGGATTATCACACTCCTACATAGGCCCTCGATTCAATTGAACAAGTCCTTGACTAGACTGAAAACCGCTTTTCATAAAACTGCAGAAGCTCACTTTTCGAGCTCGAAATTTGACAACGTGCTTAGTACTTTTTTTGTAGACGACCTAGCTCAAAAATTAGCCCTGCTTCAGAATCTACTAGGATTATCACACTCCTACATAGGCCCTCGATTCAATTGAACAAGTCCTTGACTAGACTGAAAACCGCTTTTCATCAAACTGCAGAAGCTCACTTTTCGAGCTCGAAATTTGACAACGTGGTAAGTACTTTTTTTGTAGACGACCCAGATCAAAAATTAGCTCTGCTTCAGAACCTACTAGGATTATCACACTCCTACATATGCCCTCGATTCAATTGAACAATTCCTTGACTAGACTGAAAACCGCTTTTCATGAAACTGCAGAAGCTCAATTTTCGAGCTCGAAATTTGACAACGTGCTAAGTACTTTTTTTGTAGACGACCTAGATCAAAAATTAGCCCTGCTTCAGAACCTAATAGGATTATCACACTCCTACATAGGTCCTCGATTCAATTGAACAAGTCCTTGACTAGACTGAAAACCGCTTTTCATAAAACTGCAGAAGCTCACTTTTCGAGCTCGAAATTTGACAACGTGCTAAGTCCTTTTTTTGTAGACAACCTAGATCAAAAATTATCCCTGCTTCAGAACCTACTAGGATTATCACACTCCTACATAGGCCCTCGATTCAATTGAACAAGTCCTTGACTAGACTGAAAACCGCTTTTCATGAAACTGCAGAAGCTCACTTTTCGAGATCGAAATTTAACAACGTGCTAAGTACTTTTTTTGTAGACGACCTAGATCAAAAATTAGCCCTGCTTCAGAACCTACTAGGATTATCACACTCCTACATAGGCCCTCCATTCAATTGAACAAGTCCTTGACTAGACATAAAACCGCTTTTCATGAAACTGCACAAGCTCACTTTTCGAGCTCGAAATTTGACAACGTGCTAAGTACTTTTTTTGTAGACGACCTAGATCAAAAATTAGCCCTGCTTCAGAACCTACTAGGATTATGGAATTATCACACTCCTACATAGGCCCTCGATTCAATTGAACAAGTCCTTGACTAGACCTAAAACCGCTTTTCATGAAACTGCACAAGCTCACTTTTCGAGCTCGAAATTTGACAACGTGCTAAGTACTTTTTTTGTAGACAACTTTTTTGTAGACGACCTAGATCAAAAATTAGCTCTGCTTCAGAACCTACTAGGATTATAGGATTATCACACTCCTACATATGCCCTCGATTCAATTGAACAATTCCTTGACTAGACTGAAAACCGCTTTTCATGAAACTGCAGAAGCTCAATTTTCGAGCTCGAAATTTGACAACGTGCTAAGTACTTTTTTTGTAGACGACCTAGATCAAAAATTAGCCCTGCTTCAGAACCTAATAGGATTATCACACTCCTACATAGGTCCTCGATTCAATTGAACAAGTCCTTGACTAGACTGAAAACCGCTTTTCATAAAACTGCAGAAGCTCACTTTTCGAGCTCGAAATTTGACAACGTGCTAAGTCCTTTTTTTGTAGACAACCTAGATCAAAAATTATCCCTGCTTCAGAACCTACTAGGATTATCACACTCCTACATAGGCCCTCGATTCAATTGAACAAGTCCTTGACTAGACTGAAAACCGCTTTTCATGAAACTGCAGAAGCTCACTTTTCGAGATCGAAATTTAACAACGTGCTAAGTACTTTTTTTGTAGACGACCTAGATCAAAAATTAGCCCTGCTTCAGAACCTACTAGGATTATCACACTCCTACATAGGCCCTCCATTCAATTGAACAAGTCCTTGACTAGACATAAAACCGCTTTTCATGAAACTGCACAAGCTCACTTTTCGAGCTCGAAATTTGACAACGTGCTAAGTACTTTTTTTGTAGACGACCTAGATCAAAAATTAGCCCTGCTTCAGAACCTACTAGGATTATGGAATTATCACACTCCTACATAGGCCCTCGATTCAATTGAACAAGTCCTTGACTAGACCTAAAACCGCTTTTTATGAAACTGCACAAGCTCACTTTTCGAGCTCGAAATTTGACAACGTGCTAAGTACTTTTTTTGTAGACAACTTTTTTGTAGACGACCTAGATCAAAAATTAGCTCTGCTTCAGAACCTACTAGGATTATAGGATTATCACACTCCTACATAGGCCCTCGATTCAATTGAACAAGTCCTTGACTAGACCTAAAACCGCTTTTCATGAAACTGCACAAGCTCACTTTTCGAGCTCGAAATTTGACAACGTGCTAAGTACTTTTTTTGTAGACGACCTAGATCAAAAATTAGCTCTGCTTCAGAAACTAATAGGATTATCACACTCCTACATAGGCCCTCGCTTCAATTGAACAAGTCCTTGACTAGACTGAAAACCGATTTTCATGAAACTGCACAAGCTCACTATTCGAGCTCGAAATTTGACAACGTGCTGAGTACTTTTTTTGTAGACAATCTAGATCAAAAATTAGCCTTGCTTCAGAACCTACTAGGATTATAGGATTATCACACTCCTACATAGGCCCTCGATTCAATTGAACAAGTCCTTGACTAGACCTAAAACCGCTTTTCATGAAACTGCACAAGCTCACTTTTCGAGCTCGAAATTTGACAACGTGCTAAGTACTTTTTTTTGTAGACGACCTAGATCAAAAATTAGCTCTGCTTCAGAACCTACTAGGATTATCACACTCCTACATAGACCCTCGATTCAATTGAACAAGTCCTTAACTAGACTGAAAACCGCTTTTCATGAAACTGCACAAGCTTACTTTTCGAGCTCGAAATTTGACAACGTGCTAAGTACTTTTTCTGTAGACAACCTAGATCAAAAATTAGCTCTGCTTCAGAACCTACTAGGACTCTGACACTCCTACGTAGACCCTCAAATCATTTGAACAAGTCCTTGACTATACTGAAAGAGACTTTTCATGAAAACGCACAATAATAATTTTTGAGCTCGAAATTTGACAACGTATTAAGTACTTTTTTCTCAGACCAGCTAGATCAACAATTAGCCCCCTATCAGAACCTACTAGGACTATGACACTCCTACGTAGACCATCAGATTATTTGAACAAGTCCTTGACTATACTGAAAGAGACTTTTCATGAAAACGCACAATAATAATTTTTGAGCTCGAAATTTGACAACGTATTAAGTACTTTTTTTCAGACCGGCTAGATCAACAATTAGCCCTCTATCAGAACCTACTAGGACTATGACACTCCTACGTAGACCCTCAGATTATTTGAACAAGTCCTTGACTATACTGAAAGAGACTTTTCGTGAAAACGCACAATAATAATTTTTGAGCTCGAAATTTGACAACGTATTAAGTATTTTTTTCTCAGACCAGCTAGACCAACAATTAGCCCTTTTTCAGAGCCTACTAAGACTATGACACTCCTGGGTAGAGTATCAAAACTTTGAACAAGTCCTAAGCTGTAAAAACCGAAGCTGTGCGCTGCACAGCAAACCAGACCAAAAAAAAACGGAAGCAAAAAAAAAGCGCAAAATTGAAAATCCAAGAAGAGCGGAAAGCTTCAACGAACCTTCTTGCTTTGCAAGAACACATTCCCACGATGTGGGAACACGGACCGAAAAAATGGGTCCGAAAACCGCAGCTCTGCGGTGCAGAGCAAACCAGACCGAAAGAAAGCGAGAGCTAGCCAAGCTAGCGAGCAAAGAAGCGGGAAGAACTCACCTGGCAGGAGACGACAGCAGACAGAAGAGACGCAAAGCAAAAACAAACTCTGAAAAAACATTGTGTTAGTATACATAAAAGAACATCAAAGACAACACACGAGACGCACGGCCACCCCCCCCCCCCCCAAGCGACCGCTCCCCCCCCCGGCGCCAAACCGCCACCCCCCAAACGACCCCCCCAAAAAAAACCAACCGACCAACGCCAAATTTTGGCATGAGTTCCGGAACAATGCCATGGAACTCAGAGAGCATGGAAATGCATTTTGCAATGGATACGAGAATAAGTTACGATGAAGTTACGTCACGAACGGACGTCAGAAACGTCCAAAATGATCCAAATGACGGTCGACTCGCGGGCTAATTTCACTACTTTTTGAAAACAACACTATGTGACATGTATACCATTGAAACTGTCCCGTCTTGAACTAAGCTGTTCATATCACTAAACAAAATGAAAAAGTTCCTTCTATACACAGAGTTATTAGCAAAAATCGACCGAGTCCGATCGAAAATAGGGACGTTTCCCATGCTCGTACACAAATTGACAACTTCTGGTGAATATTTTTTCAGGTTTTATTATATCAAAAGAAAGCACGCATAATGAGCTCTCTAAATATGCAACTCAATAGGAAAAAAAACACTGTAGGCAGAGTTATTAACGATCGAGCCTTTGGTACCAAATGACCAAAAAAGTGACCTGGATCATCCAAAATGACAAATATGTCACATAAATAATTTAACTAAAACAACCAAATTTTACTGACAGTATCACTGGTATACACTGAGTCTGAAAAGCTACTAAACAACTCTAAAAGTAAGATCTATATGTCCGTAAAGGGGTCATCAGTGCAGTGGACCCCCTCCTCAGGGGGTCAATCTGGGGTCAAGTTTCGCGGTCAATTTCTCAAAAACGGCTGAAAAAAAACAAACGCCCTTAGTACCGTTTGTAGCACTGCTTGAGATACGCATCATATTAAAAAATGAGCCCAATCGGTGCACTCTTCAAGAAGTTATAGCAAAATAAAGGTACCGTACCAAATGGCCCCAGAGGAGAGATCCACCATATTCAGAGCTAAAATTGACCTTCAGAACTACATAAAATGAGGTGTAAAATATATATGGGCAGACTCCCCACTAACTGGGGATTCTAAAACAGTAACATTTGTAACATAGTTCGAAGTTTCAAGGTGTCAATAATGTCAACCGAATGGTGTCAACCGCTTCTGGGGCTAAAACCGAGGGCAAGTTTACTGGCCAATTTCTCTAAAACGGCGAAACAAAAATAAACCCCCTTAACTCAGTTTGTAGCAATGCTTGAGATACGCATCATATTAAAAAATGAGCACAATCGGTACATTCTTCAAGGAGTTATAGCAATTATAAGGTACCGTACCAAATGCCTAGAAAAGCGAGGTGACCGCTCTACAGAGTCAAAATTGACCACCTCAACTACATAAAATACTATATAAAATATATATGGGGATACTCCCCACTAACTGAGGATTCTAGAACACTAACATTTGTTGGGTAAATCGCGTGTTTTGTTGTACCGAAATTTGGGTCACCCAGAATAGCCCGGAAATTCGACTTTTTTCAACTTTAATCATTAATAACTTTTTGATTAGGACGATTTGAGAAACCAACCAAATACTGCAAGCAAGAGGGGTTCAGTGCTAACAAAATGCGACTACTCCCGTTTAATTTGGTCCCGTACTTTAGCAGATATTAACAAAATACTGTACTGTACCCCATTTTTTCGGCTAAAATCGAAGCCCAAGATCTCGGGAACCGACGTAAAACAACGTGAAACAGCGTTCCCGGCGTATTTGTGGGTGTAATTCTGGTCCACTTCGATGATCTGGGTCACGGCAAACCTTCATGGTGAGGTGGGAAAACATTTCCCACCTCACCATGAAGGTTATGATATTTTGTGTGTTTTGAAATAAAACAACATCCAAAGAAATTTGATGAAATCGTGAAAAAAGAAAAATTGTTGAATTAACCCCATTATTTGATTTCATTAGCTTCAACAACCTAAATGGTGTCTAGAAAACACAAAACACACGCCCAAAATGTTGTTCAATTGCGGAAAGCACCACTCAGCCATAAAATTTGAGAAAAGATTTGTTTTTCCGCATTCATTATTGAATAACAGTTCTAAAGAACATTTCGAGTGACTGTGACTAGCCATTCCTGAGAAGCACGTCTTAACAGCAACAGATTAGGCCAATATTCACTCGTTTTGGTCAAAAATTGAATGAGAAATTTGAAAAAAAAAACAAAACATTAAATTCCTCTCTCAATGTGATAGTTTCACAAGTTCTTTCCTCCAACTTTTTGGTTAGGCCGATTTGGGAAACCAACCCAAAACTGCAAGCAAGAAGGGTTCAGTGCTAACAAAATGCGACCACTGCCGTTTAATGTGGTCCAGTACTTTAGTAGATATTAACAAAATACTGTACTGTACCCCATTTTTTCGGCTAAAATCGAAGCCCAAGATCTCGGGAACCGACGTAAAACAACGTGAAACAGCGTTCCCGGCGTATTTGTGGGTGTAATTCTGGTCCACTTCGATGATCTGGGTCACGGCAAACCTTCATGGTGAGGTGGGAAAACATTTCCCACCTCACCATGAAGGTTATGATATTTTGTGTGTTTTGACATAAAACAACATCCAAAGAAATTTGATGAAATCGTGAAAAAAGAAAAACTGTTGAATTAAGCTCATCAATTAATACAGGTAGCTCCAAAGACCTAAATGGTGCCTAGAAACCAGAAATTGCACGCCGAAAAACCTGTTCTTTGCGCAAAACACCACTAATCGATTAAAATTTGAGAATTGTTAAGTTTTCCAGCATTCACTGTTAAACTACCCTTTCACAAAAAATATTTAGGAAGGTGACCAACAATTCAATCAAAGACGGGCTTAAAAGGAAGAGAATGCGCTATAAATTATCTATTTTGACTCGTAATTGACAGAGAAAAAGAAAAAAGGTGCAAAAACTGAGTGCCTTTTTTATGCGATGAAATAATTTTCTTTCCGCATTATTTGCAGACTCTGCCAGAACATCCACCCAAAATATTTCAATTCACCCGGGCATTAATCTGTTCTTAGGCTAGAAATGATCAAAATCAATTAAGAGAAACTTTTAACTGCGAAACAGTTGCTTTAAATAGCGTGTCCTAATGTTTTCACACACAAAAAATTTGATAAATTGTCATTTCAGGAAAAAAATGTTGTAGTTCTCCATTACCAAAAGCTATTAGAAATCTTTCAGGAAAGTAATGAAGGTGAATTAACGAAACAAACAATAGCAAACGAAAAAGGTGTCAAAAAACCAAAGAGAATCAATTACAATGGAAAAAATGTCGGAACTTTTTTTAAGACTTTACTTAATTTTTCTAGATCTTAAAGTGCAGCATAGTTCGAAAACTGCGTTCTTTCAACAATTGAAGTTTCAAAGTTGCATGACGTTGATAGACATTATGAGGACTAGGGTGAAATGGAAATTTGATGTTTGAGTTCACTTGCAATACAAAAGTTTTCCTTCGGGTTATTAAGGATGAAAGAGGTTACTTGAAAACTTATTAGTTTTAAAATTAAAAACATAACATTTTTAGGTCTTACATGTTACAATTAGTGCACTTTAAAAATTGTTTGCCTTGTGTGTTCAAAAAAGAGCGAAAGTCTATTGAAAAAGCATCAAAAACTATCCTTGATCAACATTACCCTCACATATTTACAACATTTAGAAATCAAAAAAATTTCAATATGTTTTAATTTTTTCCCAGTTTTTGAGCCTTAATTCCAACTTCAATCTCGTGTTGGCTTCAACAGAGGTCCCATTCGGCTACAGAATGAGTTTAAAAGGGATTAAAAGGTTTGAGACATATGACCATTTAGGATTTTCGGCAGGTACCCATTTTTATCAGCGATAAACGTTGTTATCGCAACACAAAACGCATGATTGACTATTTTGCAGAAACTATGGGTTTTATCACTCCCAACTGACTACTGACAATTGTTTTTTGTATTACTTGCTGCCTAGACTCAAAATGATGGGACAATAGGAAAAATGATGGGACAATAGGAAAAGGTTTTTGTACAGAACAAAAAGTCAAATAAACTAATTATATATCAAAAGCTGGAACGCACTGGATGCTTTTTTTTGACCTTTTGAGTTTTTACCACTTCACTCAGCTTTTGGTGAAAACAGATTGAACTATTTAAACGATCTTTAAACTGTTTTCATGAAAACGATTATTTGAAACACGTTATCGACTCTGAAATCTATATAAGAATAAAAGTATTGTTTTTTTTTTCAAGTTTGGCAGTCAAGAATTTTTTTACCGGCATGAATGAAGAAAGCAGCTAGCAGCTTAAACATGAATTGTTTGATACCATCAAAATGCGACTATGCCGAACAAATTTGGTACAGTACTCCAGGAGATTTTAACAAATTCCTTAATTAAACCCTATTTTTCAGCTATTTCTAGAGACCAAAAATGCCGAAAAAATTCTTGACGTTGTTTGACGGCACCCCTAGCGTGTTTCTGGGAGTAAAATCAGTCCATCTTTGCGTTCCCAGTTGAGTCAAACTTTCATGGTAAGATGGGAAATTTTTTCCCGCCTCGCCATGAAGGCTATGGTGTTTCATCAGTTTTGATACAAAACAACATACACCGAAGTTTGACAAAACCATGAAAATACAAAACTTGTTGAATTACCAGCACAGCAATCATTGATATAGCCAACTTAGGAGACATGAGTATTGTCTGGAAAACACAAATTGTGCGCAAAAAACTTGTTCGATTACAAAAAACACACCTCAGCCAATAAAATCTGAGATTGGACACTGTTTTCAGGAATGAATCTTGAATTAACGCTCAATAACAAATTTTCAAGACAAACCAATTACATTGCATAGAGTAACAACCTAAACGCTAACAATTGCGCTGCTGATTGGCCGGTTAGAAGCCAAAACTATAAAGAAGTTCAAAAAATATAAAACCTTGATTTACTTCATTTAAAGCAATCAAATGCATTTATTGTTGCGCATTTGAAGATTTTTCTTAAATCATTCTTGTAAATAGTTTAGACTATCACATTGTAGACCTTCAAGACGGTTCTTGCTGTTGTGAATGCCCAAAAGTAACTGATTTTTCAAATCAGTCAAAATTTGCGTCTTCAGAAGAAATTTCTTAGTCTTAACGGCTTGCGCAGAGTTTTCGTGAATTTGACTTCAATTCTTGCATTTTCACTGCATTTGTTGTTTTTTGTAGTCTCATGATTGAGAGTTTTTATAAAATATTAAATTGGCCTCCCTTAATGGTGCAAGTAAACTTAGTTAATACTTTCAGCTTATACCTAATGGCTCATATGTCTTCTTATTTTTTTGTTGTAAGAAAGTAACAGTTATCGTTGAGTTTGCCACTTTTTTAGATTCGGCCAACTTGCTGCTTTGATCAACAAAAGACAGATTGCATCTTCTTTGTAGAGAATGAAAGTTAAATCTCTCTAGATGTTTAAAGTTTCAATTAATGGTTTCAAGGCTTCGCTATTGGGAGTTTTCCTAGAGATTTTTAGCTTTTGGCATTTGCCAAATTTTGTAATTGTTTTTTGTTGTTCTGTCATATTATCAACTTAAAACAGGTCCCATTGACTTTTGAGGAAATCGCAATTGAATATATATTACGTTGTAATGAGCCAAAATAGCTATTTTGTTGTCTGGTTTGTCTGGTCATGGCCGATTTTTCGCTGGATTCCTGGTTCATTTTTCCACCCAGTCACTTCGGGTTGCTTAGAAAACGTTTTTCTATGTGTCAAGAATTATCAAGATTTTATCAAGTTACGCCAAGAAAATTTCTTGACATGTCTTGATAAGATCTTGCCAAGATCTTATCAAGGTGTTCCAAGAAATTTTGTCTATCAAGATCTTGGCAAGATGTGTCAAGTTTTGCACGAGTTGGCAAGATCTTGCATGACATGGCAAGGTGTATCAAGTTTCGTTTCACTGGGCAGTGCTTTTGATAGGAATCAGCAGCTGTAGCTAAGATAACCAATTTGATGCAATATTTCAACAAATACTCTATAAAAAATTATCAAAAATCACCCAAATTTTTTGTACAAAAAGCTAAAAGAGAAAGCTATGCAACCCTATTTCAAAATTGAAAACGAATAAAACGAATAAAATGAAAGCAGTGGGTGCATTTTTACGCATTTAGGCAAAATGAAACAAAGATTCAACAAATTTTTTTGAGGAAATGAACAAATGCGTTGACTAACATCCCATAATGATCATAAACAAATTTTAAACCTCGAGAACAACCCGAAAACGAAGAACTCTTAGTGTAAGCCCTCAAATAGAAATATATTTTTAATGGGCTTGTTAAA
>NW_027449599.1:2500-17145 GCF_964194025.1 Convolutriloba macropyga | reverse complement strand
CTGCAAATAAACGAACGGTGCGTGTCTCTAGATTGCAAAATTTAGACAATCGATATGCGGGCTTTGCAAAAATGTGACAGCTAGCTTCAATTTTTTAGATACGACTTGATTTAAACGTCTAATCTTTTTCCTATTGAGAACTAAAGAATACATCTACTTGTAAGAATGAGAACACAAATATAGTTCATTTGTTTTTTGAGACTTTGCTTAGATTGATGGCTGGTCTTACCTTCTCACCATGTGGTGTTCTCAATTTTACCGAGCATACTACATCATATTAACCGCGCTATTTTTTCACAACTTTTGCAAGAGGCCAGAGACCTCGCGGCGTAAAGTCTTCAAGCAGCCAAACCAAATCACTTACCTTCAGGTTTTCCAAAAATCTGTTCCACTTCGAGCTATTCGGTTGAAGTAGAGATAACTTAAATATCTGCACTAGACGTTTCCATCTTTCACTGAACTTCGAATTTTAGAGCAGCAGGAGAGTTGAACAACCACTCAGTTTCCACCTGCATCGCATGCAATTGAGTACCAGAATCTTGGCAACCACTAAGGTTTGCAATACTGGATTGAAGAGAGTTAATGGCTGAAGAGAGTTGTTGGTCTAACAAAAGTTTTTCAAGAATCAGAAAAAAAATTTCTTCGGTTTTCCTCTACGGCTTATGAAGCGAGGGACGCAAGAATTTTTTGAATCTGCTGTCGAGTCAACAACAATTTTTAGATGAACAGCGTGTACTAATAAACTAATGTAAAGAAGCATGTATCTAGGATTTTTTCCATATTTTGTAACTGTAAAGGTCCTACCAAATCTAAGATTCAATTTTGAAAAACGTGATGATTTCTTTGGTAATCCGAACTGAGCGAGGTCAGGCAATTGAGGGGCAGCTATTTCTTGAATGATTAGTCTGCATGGATTACGTCATCTGATTGTTTGCTTGACTACTGCTCTGCACCTAATATTCTTATAGAGTTTCATTATAGAACTTCTAGTTTGTTCTGTACCACAAGTCATGTTTGTTTGAGGGATGTGCTTTATCATTAGTATAACACTCGGGTTGTTTTCAACTAATATCCACGGGGAGCGCGCAAATTTTAGTCGCAATGCTTTGAAAGACCAATCTCAAACGCGCAAGTGTTGGTTATGATCAACGAACTGTGCTCAAGGAGAGAATTCTGCTCGTAGACGGTACTCTTATACCATTCTTTCAGGTTGAGTTTGAAGGGTTTTTTTGATGTTGTGCACTTTTTATAATGTAATTGCAACTTTTTGTAAATAGTGCTAACAACATTTTGAATTCGTTGTATCCTGAGTTTATTTGCTCTAACTCTAAGTACACGAATGAAGTTACTGAAACACAACATGTCAATTTGGCATTTCAATTCTTTTACTGGTACAGGCATTTTGTTTTTTACATGTCGAGCAGAAAGTAAATTTTGTTTTGGCCACGAGCTTTTCCTTTGAGATGAAAAGGAGGGGCCCAATATCCAACCTGAGTTAATTTTTATCTGATAAACGTTGTAGCCTCAGCTTCAATCAACTAGGGAACTTCTGGAATAGGAAATGTAGAAAAAATCTTGGGCAAAAAAACGTTTTTTCGCTGTGCTGAGCACACTTTGTGAGCGCATATATGGCTGGTGTACTCATGAGCTTCTGTGTGTCCCTTGTTGTTCCAGAGGAACCGTAGGTACGGTCGGTCGACTTCAACTTTCAATTGCATGAACATTTGTTTGAACTCAGCGCAAAGCGCAGTTCGATTCACACGAAACCTCATGATGACTCTAGTAAACTCTCTGAGCAGATTTGGCCCTCCTCAGTAAGTTTGAGTTAAAAGATTGACACTGGAAAGTGCTCAAAGCCTTTCCAACTCTACGAACCTTACCGGTTTTTTCATTCATCACTGGCTGATGGGGTAAAAAGGACATTAACTGTTTGAGAATTCTCATCATGCAGTTTAACAACTTTTTCAGTTTCCAAGTGTGCGTCCAGGTAGCCCACTTTTCCCTTAGTGGTAGATTTTTGGCAACCTTCCATCTAGTTGATTCAATTTTTTTAATGCTTACCGTTTTTTGTTTGGCAAAAAAGCATATTGATTCCAAAGGAGACCTATTTGATAGTCTACGATCTTTGTTGTGGACTCCAGAATTTCAATCGCTCTTTTATCGTTTTGGGATAAAGTTTTTCGAAGGGACGCAAGGCCCAAGTTTTTTTTCATCCAATCTTGGAGCATTTTTGAAAAGTGAGTCGTCCATATTAGGGCGGATTTGCACCTGAGTGTACTGTACAGGTATAGACTTATTCAAAACTAAGTTCGTTTTACAGACAGCGGGGTATTACAAGGTATCATGAATTTATTAAGATCTTAAGTAATTAACTATTTTGTAGATAACAAAAAATTGTTTGCTTATTATCATAACAAATGGTCAGCAGCAACCAAGCAAAACGACTACTTTGTCTTCTGTCACTGATGTCAAAGGGCTCCTTCAGGTGACGGAACTGAAAAAATTTGTAACTGTCATGCATTTGCGCCGTGACGTCAGAAGGAGAATTTATCCGTAGGAACTACACAGTGCGCTAATTTTTCATTCAAAATTGTACATACACTACCCGAAGTCACTATTATCATCAACTCGACAATCTCAGTGGTTGTTTTTCGGTGAGTAGGTTCAATGATTTTTAAATCACTTGAAATTGTGGCTACACAATTGTCATCAGAAGAAGAATAATTTGAATCGAAATCAGGCTAATAATTGTTGTGTATGGCGTTGACTTTTTCGTCTCCGGATGGTGATGTTTCTTCCGCTCCACAATATTAATTCGTCTGTTTGGTCCCTTGTTGGAGTTTTGAATTTTTGCTCAACTACAAATTTCTGCAAAATGGTTTTTCACTCATAATTGAGACCGATCTTTCCTACGGCCGGCACACTTTTTTGTCTTCGTAGTTGCAGCATTGACCTTAACATTTGCATATTTGAATCAGTTTACGACTGTCAATTGACAATTTGTTAAAAATCCGTGTTTTCGCGGCTTAAATACGGGTCACAAAACATGTATCAGATTCACTTTGCATATGAGCAGATGAAGAACACTCTTTAAATTACCCTTCAAATCGCATTTCATAATTGGTTGCCCACGTCAATGCATTATCTGGTTCCACTGTTTCTCGGAATAGTTGTCGTTGGCTTTCTTCATCTGATATATTGGCAATAAATAGGTCACTAACAAAAAATTTCTATTATTCCCAAAGTCATAGTTATCTGTTGTTTCTTTGTCTGCTAAAAGCAGTATCCATACCAACCCACAAAATTTTTGTCGTCATTTCAGCTACGTTACCTCTAAGCCTTTTGCTATTGAGCACGCGGCGCTTTTATACTTTCAGACTGAAAAATAAAAATGAGGCTGCGTTTTTGTTTCGCAATTTTACATTGCTTGTCTCCACATAGTACTCCATGCGCTTTTACTGTGTCAAAATTGTTTCTCAACGCTACTTTTATTTGGGCATTGCGAAGCTGGCGCTCAAATTAGGCTTGAGAAAATGTTTCTTCTCTTTCCCCTCAGTATATGGGTTCCTGTGGTGTGGTAATTGTTGTGGATGGTGGTGGAGGTGGTGGTGTTCGTTATTATTGTCGGTGGTGTATGATAAAACATTAACTTAAAACTCTTGAGCTCAAATTGCCATTTTTAACTAATTTTTCCATTTTCCCCATCCCAATTGGGGTCCAACAATAGCATTTTCACCAAAATGACTACCTGCTGACTGCGCCGTGCGGTGACTAATGAAATTGAACCACGTTTCTTCAGTGCAGTTGTTCTGAATTTCTGGAAATTGGGAACGAGGTGCGAAGCCAAGATTGAAAATATGTTAGTTTAGTATTAACGTTTCTGGTCTACCGAAAACTGAATTGCTTAGGAAGATTGAATTGCATGGCTTATCATAAATAAGCAAACAAAGAGTGACCGCCTGATGAATAATCAGGCATGGGTAAATTAACAAAAACAAATTTACAGACAGCGAGAAATTAGTGATATATGATCAAAGAGTGCATTCGAGGGGCGAAAGTATTTAGTACTAATTTCATTAGCACTTAGGAGACAATTGAACTAAATAAACTATATACAATATTTCAGTATCACAGACTACTCTGTTCGCAAGAAAAACTGCTCTGTTCTGATAAATCAATCAGAATCATTAATCGCGAAGCTACGGCTTTAAGTTTTTGATGCATTTCATTTTCCTCTTCGGCTGTTTTTTGCAGTATGTCAACAACTTCTGATTCATCTTCGAGGAGGTGAAATAGTCAAGGTGAAAATGTATATCGTCTGTTATCATCATTTTTGAGGATTCAAGCAACTTCTGTTCTTGAAGTGCTTCTTGTTTCTCTTCTGAGGGGTCTCTGTTGGAGCACTGGAATATTTGCGGTTGTTTTTCAAGATGGTTGTCTTCCTTTGGTCACTCGCGGAGTTAGCGGTCGACCAGGTGTCTGTCATGGCTTTAACGTAAGCTGCCTTCTTTTACCTTGATGAAAAATAGTTTTTTAATTTTTATTTTTTTTGTTGCCAATCTAGTTCCCACCAGATGAGGAACACCTAGTTCAACTGACAAACTGCTTGGCAATCATTAGATACAAACTTGTTCTGAAGGTTACTTATTAGTTCTATCTAGAAGATTCTACATATACCAGTTACCTACCTGTTAAATGCCCACTTGTTACCTGGTACCTGTCTGCTAGAACTTATACAATGTAAACCTTCTTACAGATTGTTAAAAATCCAGCTCACTAACACCTGCTATCTATTTGCAAAAAATTGTACCAAACAAACTTACCTACCAGCTCCCAAGTTTCACCTACCTAATACCTGCTCCCTACCTGCTGCAAATTATACCAACATATACCTACCTCCTATTCACCGCTAACTTTGTTGCTCCCTACCTGCAATCTCCTTGTAATAGCTTTTACCAGTAGGTACCTACCTATTAGTGGAAAAGCAGTAAAGTTGAGATAGTGAGCAAGCTGCGGAATTTGTTCTTCATAATTTTCACAAAACAAACGAAATGCAACGAAAACGTGAGTGGTTCGAAAGGAAACAGACCGGGGAATTTGGGAGTTGGTGAAAATGTCTGTGAACTGTTGAAGTTGTTTCTGTGAGTTTTTGAGTGATGAAATCCGTTGCAGTTTTCAATGCGACTTCGGTAATGACTGTTACACTGTCTTTTTCGGTGTTCGGTGAGGCAATTTGGGCAAATTTTCAGTTGTCTTACTGTTTGTTGTCTTTCGTTAACATCTTTACTGAGGAATTGGTTGCATTTTCCTAGGTTGTGACTGTATCCACATAGAGGATCATTTGCTACTTTGCTGTTGGAAGAGTCTGCTTGACCTTTTAGATGAACTGTTTTCTTGATTGGTTGGTGATGTTGACAAATTTTCGCAAGCTTCTGCGTAATTATCGATCCAGTCCTTAAAATGTATTAAATTAGGTTGAACAATAGCTTGCCTATGAACGTATTCGTTCCATCTGGTTATCATTGTTGGCGCAAGTTTATCTTTTGCAATCTTAAAGACAGCTGATGATTGAAGATCGGATGTGAAATTGTGAATTATTAACGTTTGAACAAATTGTCTAAGAAACGCTGCCAAAGAAGCAAAATTTTTGGGGTTATTAATGGTCGGTCTGGGCCAGTGTTCCAACTTATCAAGGTAAGCTACTGTAACATGCGGTGGTTTCCCGAATCGTTTTTGTAATTCTTGCATTGCTTCATTATAAAACTCTCCGTTGTATGAGTATCCGATGATGCTATCTTTGGCTCTGTCTGTGAGGGCATTTTGAAGACATGTCATCCGGTGGACATCTGTCAGTGTTACATTGTCATTTATTGTGGCTTTGAAAAACTAAACCAGTCGTGCCATCTCAATGGATCTCCACTGAAGGATCTGAGTTGAGTTTTTGGAAGATTAATAATGGATTTGACAGGTTGTTGTTGTACTTGTAGTGGCAAAAAAATGGTTTCTGTTGTCTGTGTATGTTGATACTGTGTGTCTGATTGTTGGACAGTTCTGTTGATATAATTTGGTAGTCTTTGGTCTTGTCCGTTGACATCAAAATTACAAAGATTGTTGTTCTTTTCTGGGATTAGGTTGCTGACGGCTTTTTTGCTCAATTCTCTGTCATTTGATTGGTTTCTTCTAATAAAAGTGTTCGCATTTTGATAGAAATTGATGCTTTATAGACATTGCTGTTCTTGATTTTGAATTTATTTGTGAATATTTGAAGTACATTGACCTTGAGTCTCCTGAAATTGGGTATTTGTTGAGGCGAGGTTCACATCATGTATCTTGTTTATTCTTCTTTCTCTATTTCTGGCTTGTTGTCTTTTTGGTTGCAGTTCATAATGCGTTGGGTTACTTCTTATTCTAATGTTGTCGGTTTGTTGATGATCATTGCTTTCATCTTATGTTGATTGTAGATCAATACTGACTTAGTCTGTTGTCTGTTGATTCCTTCTGTGTAAAGGCGTGATATTATTTGATGATTGTTTCCTGTTAAAATGTTGTAAGTTTTGTTGTCTTGATTGTTGCTGATTTGGCTGTGTTTTCTTTTGTGTTTTCCATTTTTCTGGGATGTTAGTGTCAAATGTCTAAGTTGAACTGCAGTCAGATTCAGTAATTACATCTGATTGGCGTCTTTTTTGTTTCCTTTTAGCGTGTTTATAGAATTTGGGTTTGTCGTTGGTTGTAGTGGTACCAACATCGCGTCTTATGGTAATCGGTCTGATGTTTTGCTCTTTGTAGCTAACTTCAATTGCTTCTTGGGATTTTGTCCAGTTTTCATCACCTTTGTTTTTTCTTTGCTCTGCTCTCATGCGATGGTCATCATTATTGTTGGGACAACTCGCTATCAACTTTAACGAAGTGCATTCTGTGATTGACTAATCTTTCAGCTGTAATATTCTCTCGCGGATTTGTGGGAAGTTGGTTTTTGGATCCATGCTTCTCTCTTTCTGACTCTACTCAAATTGTCTCAGAGGAACCTCAATGTAAGAATTGGGGGTTATACATATCGTTACTGTCCTTTTTGTCTGCGTCCCCTGCTCCCATTGACGTTGTATCTGAATGGATAGCGTTCTCTATCAATTGGTTACTTTGTTCTGTGTCAACGCCATTTTTTTGTCCATGTTGAGGATTTCTTCTGCTTTGTTTTTCTAAATCTGGGAGAGTGGATACTTTATCTGCGCTGCTCTCTGCTTTTGATCTGTCTCTCAAATTGTATGTTTTTTGTCAATTGTAAGAGGGTTTATTGGTTGTTGAGGGTTTGTCTTTTTGACTGTTATTTTGCTGTGGGTGTGTTCTTCTTTGGCGCTCTGGCAAATTGCTGTCGGAGTTTGTAGTAACTTCCCTTTATTAGTCTTTGCCATATTTTTTCCACTTCAATATAACTAGACTTCGTTCTGCTGATCTCTCCATTATTTCCTTCAATTCATTTTGTATGAGGTTGTATTTATAAAAATCGTCGCAGAAATGGTCTAACTGCAGTTTTTGTTGAGAAAGACACTCATGGGACAAATTGATGTTCTCTAAATATTCCTCTTGAATCATTTCCTCAAGATTGTCGACATTGAATTTCCATTCTGCTTCTCTCCTCTGCAGCTGTTGTTGTATCGTCTTTTTCTTATTGTTGGCGCTTGGCATATTGATACAAGTGCTTATTGCAAAGTTTTGAACTTTGCGTCTGCTGATTGAAACAAGTATTATCAAAAGCAACTTCAATGGACACGCGTAAGAGTATTCAGTTTGTTTGCTGCAGTAAAACAGCTGCTCTAGACGATTTTTTCTTGTTGTCTTGTTAATGTGCTGAGGGTTTTATTGTTCTGTAGCAGAACGATATAATTGCTTTTATACGAAAGCTACAGAATTAAGTGTTTTACCTTTTGGATACAAAACTCCTTTGTTCTGAATATTGAGTGAAAAAACAATCAGACCTGTTTTTTTTAAAGAAGTGAAGTGTGCTGTCGTCTGATTTTTTTCGTTTAACCTAAATTTTGTTGGGTCTGTTGAACATTGCAGATAGTCAGAGAACGTCAAATTTTTTACGGAAAAATAATATAAAAATGTGTTTTTTATCGCCTTTGATGCTGACGGTATTCTTTGACGTTTAAATTTTTTCTGCAACGAACAACCTAAATCCGAAGTTTTTTTCTTTAATGTGCCCTCTGAAGTAGAAAGTGTTTGACTGTAACTGTTGTGTTCTTTCTAGCTTTACATTCTTTTTGAATCAAAAAATCGGAAACTTGATTATTAACTAGGATGAAAACAAATTGCGAGTGTTTTTCTATTTTTTTAATGTGTGTGTTTGTGTCTGAACACTATCTACTCCAGAGTTGAAAACAATGTACACGCTTCCTGAAACCAAAAAATTTTATTGAACGATAATCTCATCTAGAAATATGGAACTTTCTGTTGCAAATCGAAAAAGTGCAAAGCTTGTTTGTTTTTTTTAACAGGAGCGTGGACAAACTTTTCATATATTAGATATTAGGTATATAAATATGCTATTGGTATATATATATATATATATATATATGATATTAGTGGGTATTTTATAGGTATACAATTATTTAACTTCGGATGAAGAGCCTTTGATTTTTTTATTAACTTTGTTCTTCGTTAGAATTTGAAAATGAAATTAGGACTAATTGTTTGCTGAGATACCTTCTGTAGACGTCATTTGTAGTTACACATTTTTGTACTTATCTATTTCTCTTTCTTTCTTTTTTTCAAATCTCTATCTTCTTTATTCTGGTTCTTCGTTATTGTCGCTAAGTGACGGCTCCCTTCTAAAGGGTTTTAAAATAGAGCAAACATTTTGAGTATAGGAACATTAGAAATAATATTGAGACAAAATTTTAAAGTTCTCCCTGATTTTGTAAATAATTTTTTATAAGTCTTTCAATTTCAGAAATTTGGTTGCTTTCAATGTGTTTGTCTTGAAAAGTTCACCAGTGTTTAATACTTGTTCACAAGAGATTTCCAGATTACAATGAATTGCTAGGTTGCACAAGTGGGTAAAACATAAAACCCGCAAGTTTTACAAACCAAAACAAATCAAAAGTAATCAATCAATCAAAACAAATTAAGGAAATCAAGCTTGTGCTTGAACAGATGCATAGCTTGATCAATTGAAGAAGTGGGCTAAGCCCGGATTAGGCAAGCCAAACACTTCTCTGAGCTTCGCATCTCTTGTAAAAAAAACAGGTTAAAACCTTCCGCCTTCACAACTTTGAAGTTGGGCTCAAGCGTTCAGCAGTTTTGAGAATGGCCAGAGAAATATTGAAACAATTTGTATGGAAGGGGACCAACGGATTTGCCATGTCAACTTTGCTCACCAAACCATAACAATTGTCGATGACCCGGATAGTTCGAAAAGTCAGTATTTCACAAATAGGGTTGAGTGAGGGGGTTCAAATTCTGTCGTAACTGTTTATGAGCTCACGAAAGGGGCTTCTGACAATCAAAAACAAGGTGTCTTGTACGCAGATGCAAGGGCATTCATCATTCGAAATTCCCGAGGACAGATGCAAGGTAGCAGCAATAAAAAGCACAACCACGTAGGAAATGGAATCGAAGCTCACAAATCAATAACTTCAAAAACCACGCAAATCAAAACCAGTCAACCTATGGAAGAAACTTTGACAAAAAACAAGATCAACGAATTGCAGGTACAGCAGCACTTCAATCAGGTGCAACTGGAATGAAAGTGGTGTTCACCATCAACCGATGAACACGCAGAACAACATCGACAGACAGTAGAAGATTCAGCGCACTTTAGCCCAGCATTAAAAAATACTCCGCAAAAAAACTAAAGCTAAAGCAATCAACAAGAAACTTCTTGGATCACTCTAAAGATACAGTTGCCGGCAATAAAAGCAATGTTTTTCAAAGAGGAATCTTTGCATCAAGACTTACGCGCTGCTGGCCAACAGCACCGACAAAACAAAAAATACAGAAGTTTGTCTATGCATTTCAAGTTCACCAACGCAAAGAAATAACCCTATCACTAGCTTCACTTCATGATAACACTCAGTTGAAGTAACGGATGTCATTATGGGTTGAAGAACTTTGTATAGTAGTTGTTCTGTAACCGAAAACCCAGTGTACGCAACAGCCATGGAGGATTTTTGGATACTAAGAGTCCAAATTGAATTGTTGAATGAGATCTGCAGAAAACTTTCTCATCTTTAAAACATATTTTCCCGAAAAGGGGGAACAACTCGATCGGATAGGGGATTGGAGCAGATGCATTCAAAGCAAAAGCTCCCAGGCAATTCATAATTGGAGCAGCTGGCCCTCCATATGGAGTCAGAACTCTGCGTGATTGGTGACGACCGGGACCCATTCTCCAGAGGTACAAACAAAATAATGTCAGCAATCAACCAACACAAACATATCACTTCAATCAATATCAAGTGACAACCAGAACGATTCCGATGAAAATCTTTTCTAGTTTTTCTGAACAAATGAGGGAGTGAACTTCAATCGATGCTCTTCCACGGGACAGTCTTCGGATGACAAAAAGCTGTATCTATCATCGATGGTACCATAAAACACACTCGTGACAGATACCAGATTGAACTTGCAGGGCATGTTCTGCAGCAGAGGTTAGATGGGAATCTAATTTTGAGGGAGCAATACAAAAGAACAATCAGAAAATATTTGAAAAAAATATATATCATAACTGTTGACCAGATGCAGACAATCTGTTTGGTACCTTCCTCAGAAACCAGTGAACAACAGACCAAAACAAGACAAAATCCAAAGAGTCACAAACGCTGCTTCAAAACATAAGGGAATCTCACTTAACGATGCATTACTGACCGTGCCAGATCTACTGTGCAACCTGAATGGCCCTCTTCTGCGCTCCAGACGGTACTCAATAGTAGTCATAGTGAACATCGAGGACAGTCTACCTTTTCTATGGAGCGAGGATAGCACTGAGAAGGTCGTCAAACACAAACAACTCATATCTGGAGCCATATTGTCTGCTTCTTATGCAAACTTTGCTCTGCAGAAGTTTGCAAATGACCATACACAAGTGCACCCTGAGCAAACACATCTATTATGTAGCAGCTCTACTCGGAAGACTTCACGCAGACCTACCCTTCTGAAGAGCAGGCCGTTAGAAGTGCCGAGATCAAAACTGCTCTGCACACAAAAGAGTTCATTTCGACAAAATTCCTAAGCAACAAACCAACCGCATTAGAAAGCCTATAGCAAGAAGACAAGGCAGAAATGAAAAACCAAAAAGACCCTTGTTTAGACGTGGGACCCTAAAATGAAGAAGGTGATGTTTGCAAAACCAAAGTTTCCCTACACAGATCAATAGTTGACTCAAAGGAAGATGCTATTAATAGCAGCATCTCTGTTCCAAGCAGTTGGAATGCTTTCATCGTTTGCCATGAGAATGAGATGCACTTTCCAAAAAATCAACAAACATAGAAGGAACGAATCAACAAGTGTCAGAATGCCACCAACAGGAACCGCAAGTTCGGATGGAAGAACCTGACAGCACGACTTCAATCCAAATTCCCAGATACTTGACTTCCAACGAAATTGACGGCTTGATGACTGCAATTGCTGCCAGAGTGTATGTCGGGAAAATCAACGTCGAGAAAAATTTCTCGAGATATGTGATGAGCAAAACAAAAGTGGTACCGATCAGGCAGCTGAGTATTTCAAAAGTGGAAATGAAAGCGGGAACACATGGATCATAGTTAGCTGAGTTCTGTGAGAACCAGATGACAAAAGCCATCAGTTGAGAGCATTTTTGGACAGGCAGCACTGCTACATCCGGATGAATCCAATTGAAGGAGAAACAGAAGATGTATATTGCTAATAGATCGTCACAAAATTAACGAGAATTCGAGCTTACTCAACTGGAATTACATTCCCCGAAAGATGAACCCCGCTGACCACAGCACGCAAGGCCTCCTCAGTCATTTGGACATTCCAAAGCTGTGGCTAGAACCGCACGACCATCTGAGCACATCTCAAGATTCGTGAAAGTTTTCGGAGCACATTGCTCCCCTCATGATACACAAGCAATCAGTTTAGACACCTGAAAGACAAATTCGAATCCTCAACTCTACAAGAATGGTGATCCAGGCAATAGGGCGCTTCAAGGAAAAACTCCAAACGGGAATACAAAATGAATTACCTAAGAGCTCTGTCAGGATTTTGCATCAGATGAGACCAGGACATTGAACTACATCATCAAGATGTCTCAAACGTTTTTTCTCAGAACAAAGTTTCTCACCGCTGAAAGGAAGCCGTCTTGAGAACAGAGACAAGATGATGCCTTTCACGCCATTTCTAGATGACGATAAATTTTTGAGGTTGGAACTAAGGCGCAGCAGGACACTACTAATGTAGAGTGCAAAACATCCCCTCATTCTACCAAACTGGAGCAAAATTACAATAGAACCGATTGAAAAAGCACACCATGACTAGACATCAAGAAGACGTGGAAAAAGTGAAGTGTGGGGAAAATTGTTTCATTTACAATTGTTGGAGTGTAGTCAACGTGAGACCAAAATAGGCTTATTTGCTTGAGTTAAAAATTTCAGATGCTAATAAGCGGTACCACTTTGTCAATACTGCAAAAGATATTTTTTTACCCTTGTACGTTGAAGAGGTAAGAGTAAACACTTAAGATGCACTACGTTTGATTTTCACATGCCTGGTCACCAGAGATTTTGCCATGTATGCCATCTATATCTAGAAGTTTGCCACTATCTAAAACAATTGTCTCCTGTTGGCCTCAGCAGATTTGTATCGCAACCTGGATACCTTGACCTAATTTTTAATGGCAATGACAAAATGTTATTGGAACCAACCAGCCAAGCATTGAAATAAAACTTCCGGAGGAAATACCAGACAGACAACGAATACATTAGACTCAAACTGGCTCAAGAGATCACTCAGTGGATTTTCACGCCACTATTGGCAACACGCTTCGGAGAAGTATCGGGGAGTTTGATACAGACAGCAAAGAGGAGTCTTCTAATGGGGCTGGACAGTACAGTTTAATAAAGCATGCGGGCTGCACTATCTCGGATGAGGGACCACTTACTCCTAATCGCCGAAACCTCTTTTGAACAACAAGCGGTTCTCCACTCAAGGTTTCAAATTGACGCAGACAAAACTTAATCACTACCGGATAAGGCTGCTAAATGAATATGTACCTGAGCTCAAAAAGAGAACAAAGAGGCAAAAATCAAATGATTAGCCGGATGAGGGTGACGTTGTGGGGTTGATCAAGGACTTCACACTTTGAGGAATCTGGCTTCTTGGGGAGATTGTGAAAGCACACAGAAGGGCAGATGGAGTAGTAAGGAGATTCGACAGCCAAACCACTATATGAAAATTTCAAAGACAACCAGTCACCCGTAGCCATATACTCTCACGATTGTCAAATTCTCCAGAGGGTCACTAAAACATTTCATCAAAAAAATTCTAAATGTGCTCTCAATTGTTCATTTTATTTTACCGAGAGTGCAAAGCAACTAATTTCATTTTTAATTTTCCGTCCCCAAAACATTTCATTTTTGTTACTCATAGCTTTATTTCCTGATTGAAGTATTCATAAGTGATTGACCTTCACTTCCATTATTAACTATTTTAAAGGATTTCCCGTTTTGACCCAAACTTGTGTGCCCATGGCGCGAATTGTAATGTATTTGTAAAATTGCGCTTGATGTCCTACCCCGAGTAAGTTTTTCGGAAATGTTTTTGAAAAGCCTTCTTGTTATGCAAGACTCAGGCCGAAAGTCTCAAACAATTACGAACAACTGTATGTACTACATATGCCCTTTAATTTACAACAAAAGCTCGTTAGTTAGGGGGGACTTGTCTTGAGTTGTTGAAACTCTCACAAAAGGATCCTGGTTTTTATGTCATCTGCAAGACACGAATAAAAAACATGGTCATTTTTGCAAATAACCAACGATTTGTATTGCAACGAAGAGTTTGAACATTAAAAATGCGCTGGTAACCGATAACTTACGAGACAATGATGCACGTCATCTGGTTTGGAGCTAAAATCAAAAGCAATAACGCATACTGGTGTAGTGACCATTCTTGGAAAACCGTCCTTTTTGGTACATAGCGTCTCCTTTTCTAACTTTGTCATAACGTTAACAATAATTCCGGCCGTTAAATTTAAATAACGGCCATGTTGACCGCGAATAAACATATGCCCGGACTGCATTTCCACATAATTTGAAAAAAAGTCAGCGTTTTTGAAGATTCAATCTAACACTAGTCATTCATGTACACTGATGCGGGAAGTGTTTTTTTTCACCTAAAAACAGGTTTTCTTTTGCATTGGTTCTATTATTGCTCAATGTAGAATTTGGCGCTCGTTCGAAATGTACCTGAAAACGGTTATTTTCAACGTTTGATGTGTACAAAAACGCATTTTGTTTCTTATTGCTTGAATTGAAATCTTTATATAAAACTCAATTTCTATCGTATCTCTATTGACGCGTGAGAGTTGTTTTTGAACTGTCTATTAAGTTTTTTTTCTGGTTGATCTTTACTTTATCAACGTGCTAAAACATTTCGACCACGATTAGATTTGAAGGACCGTTTAGTAC
>NW_027449598.1:0-30000 GCF_964194025.1 Convolutriloba macropyga | reverse complement strand
TGGAAGGTAGAATAGATCAAAAATGATTAACACACAAAGTAAAAGTTTCAGTGAAGAAAAACTTGAAATTAAACTTTGAAGACAGGGGTTGCCTCAGGGAAATTATGCACTTGACATGAATTGTGGTATCAGCACCAGCAAAACCCTGATTCCCAGCTCCCTGTTCGCAGTTGCGCATTTTATAATTATTTGCCACATTTCAGTTTCCTTTATTCTGGGGCAGTGTAGTTTTTTGGGCGCTACGGAGAAATTCTTACATGTGATACTTTCACTTAATAGGATCATTGAAGCGAGGAGTTTGTTCAGGCTATGGTCACTCTAGCCGAGACGAAGGGACAATCTTGTAAAATTTGCCGAGATTCTTGTAAAACAAACTATCTCGTATGATCTTACAAGAATACAGGATAATGCGAGATGAAATGTTATATTGCCAAATATTGCAAGATGTAAGATTATTTTTGCAATATCCTACAAGACACATATGGTTATGTTGAAGTACGCTCAGGTCTATGTCTGTTCTTACTTCCAACGTTTTAGCGACGCTTTAACTATATATTAGCAGAGAGTTGCTCAATAATGTTTGACACTCAATTAATTGTTCCGACCCCACTTGTGGGGGGAGGAACTGTATACTCAAATGGGTTTTTTTTGTTCAGAAAATTTTGGCCGATCGATATATTCATCGCAGAAAAATGTGAGTGGTATTACTAAAAATCTCGTCCAACGTAGAATTCAGAATTAACAAGACTTTATTGAATTTCGTTTTTTTCGAGGAGTTATCGAGGTTTAACGTTTTGTGTGAACACGTGATTTCTGGTGATTTTGTACACTTTGAGCGTAATTTTTGTTGGGATTAAGATTTTTTCTACAAAATACGAAATCGAAATTGTGTTTTATAATACAAATGAAACTATTTTGAGTTTCTAACAGACGAAAGGCCCACAAATAGTTTTTGTCTTATAGGGAAGTTTACTATAAAAAAAAATCGATTTGTTTTTGAGAGCTGTTATTTTAAAAACCAATTCATGTTTTTTTTTCAAGTCATTTAGAGACTGTTCACTTTTCAAATCAAGGTTCTGTTGATGACAAACCTCATTTACAGTCAAATGATGCCCATTGAACAAATAATTCGCTTTCAAGGAATCGCTCATGTTTTTTTATGGCTCCGACTACAAAATCTCGTAATTTTCATTTAAATTTTCGTTTTCTTTTTGAGACTCTAGTAAAAATTTTCTAGTCCCTTGGCACCGAATTGTTGACTAAAGGAACAATAGGTTTCCTGAAGAGCTGTAATTGAAACTATGTAGCAATTTGAGTGGACAGCTAATGGATAATTTTCAGAATAATTTTTCAAAAAAAAAAACGAATTTTTTTTTGAAAATTATCAGACGTTATTCTTGTTTCTGTGTACTGAAAGTTGTTCTCATACTTGACAGGGCCCACCTCCTTGGTACTGTAACCAGAATTAATCTGTTCAGCTGTTTTGTCTTCTAACTCTTTTTTATTGTTTTTACGACTGCAATGATTCTACTTTTCATATTTTTTTTACTTTTCGGTTATTTTTTCATAATTTTGGTTCCCATTGAAAACTTCTCACATTACTCTATTATTGACGGTTCCTATTTGCTCAATGAAGACGTTCACTTGATCATAGCTGATTTTTTCAGAGAAAAACGTTTGGTTTTAATATTTTCGACATTGTCTTCTTGCACTTGTCAACTAATTTTAGTTTTTGCCTGTGTTGGTTGCCGTTTTATAGTCTTACGACATATTGAAATGACTTATTGACTTATTGATAGTTTAAGAATGACAAAAAAGTATTGCTTTCACATCGGGTCATAATTTACTGTAACTTAATTTTTATCGAAAGCTTCCTAATTTTATGGCTTTGATATTACGACTTTTCGCAAAAATTTTGTAGTTTTAAAGTCTATGTTCATATTTGTTGGTTGTTTAGTATTCAAAATGTTACAAAAAAAAAGTTATAACGTTGTCGAAAATTGATTTAAAACTTTAAAAAATTTTAACTGAATTGTTAATTTTTTAACGGCTTCGACGGACTTCTCTTGATTTTCCAATTTGTTGTTTTTCCTGTTTTTTACTCTTTATGTAGTCTTAAAATGCTACGCGGTTTCATAAGCTTTAAACTGAGGGTGGAAAAAGAAGTTACTCCATGCAGTAAGTTTTTAGCAACTAGCCTTAAAGTTCATCATAATATTTCTTTTCGAACAATTTTTTTTTATTTTTTTTATTTTCTTTTTTATGTTTGTCAACTTGTATCAGATTCTCATAATCAATACATCCCATCCTCTACCTTGTAATTCAAATTTGAGCGTGTCTATTGATATTACGTCGTAACTGATGTTTTGTTTGTTGGACAATATGCGTTTTAATAAAAGTTTTGTGAGTGGTCAAAGTTTGTGTCCCTTTTCTCTTCTTTAAGCTCATTTGCGTAATAACAGATCCCAATGACTTTCAATAACAGCCCTAATGAACAAATTTAATCTTTAAATATAATTTTAGTTGAATTGGTTTAAATAACATTTGAAATAAAAATATACAAATCAGATAACAGCGAAAGATTTCAATAGTTTGTGTTCTGGCAGATTGTTTGTAATCTTTCCATTTTTGTTTTATATTTCATCCATTTCTGTGGCTTATTCTAACAAAAGACAGGTCCTAATGGTTGGTTTTTGACTTTTATTGAATGTATCAAGAACAAAAAAAGTAAATTTGTGTAGTTAAGTTTCTACCGGTTGACAGTTAAGTAAAAAGAATTTAGATGAGCGCGGGTTGGAACATCATGTGCGAACGCACATTATCGAGCCTCCTTGTTGAATTGGCAACCAAAGCCTCGAAAACTTAATTCAATTCTAAGGTTCTATAAAAACTAGTTTGGTGCCCATTCGAAATTTTTCATATCAATTGCTTCATTGCTTAACGTCGTCGCTAACTTGTTGCGCCAAATTTAATTTGGTTCTGCTATCACAAAAATTTTAACTTAAGCAATTTTTTTCCATAATCTTCGCTTGGACAAAATTTGTTCGTTGTAGTCTAAAGTTGTTCTTTTGCATCCTGCTTGTTTCTTTTTTAAGAACATCACTCAACTTCTGGACTTGATCTCGACATTCTTGGGCGTTCCAGCAATTGTGGCAATTCTGGTTCTGACTCTTTTGCTAGTGCATAAACTGAAGAAGAGAGGAGAAAGTGGATCCAGAAATGACGATAATCAAACTACATCGGTAAACTTTTTTACATCGCAAAAGGCAGATTTGCTAGAGTATAAACTTAATCTGAAAATGGCTGTTTTACGCATATAACCTATCCATATGTATTAAGGTCAAGAAAGTAAGCGAGCGCGAAAAAGTTCAACATGCTCAAAATTGGGTACATAATTGGTACCTAATAGTCTGCCATTTTCTGCATTTTAAAGTGTGCGAAAACTGGCGACAATTTTAATTGGCCCTAACCCTCTGATCTCATCGCCGACTCTAATCTAATCCCATGAATTGGGGGGATTAGTCGCCCATTTTCGCAGTACTATTGTCGCTACAATTTGCTGCCGGAATTAGCGACGAAGGAACCGCAATTTGGTCGGTTATTTTCGTATTGTCGCTAATTTCGGCAATATTAATAAAGTACGAAAAACCAACGGAGTGATTATGGTCCTTCATTCATGCCTAGAGAAAATCTTAGTTCTCCCATGCAGCACAACTGACAGTGGAGAATTAACTGTAATGAAAACTTGAGTTTTTATATTATATCAAGGAATATTAATATTTGCAATCAAAATTTAAAGATACTGAAAAGATTCATACTTCCACTGATCCATGCAGAGCTGTAAAACCAGACCTCAGATAATCAATGAGCTTTTATATGAATGACCCCTTTACGTAAGCTTTGAAGACTTGGGAGGGCAAAAACAGCCCTCTGGTAATGTTTCCAGGCAACCCTGGTTTGGATGACAAAAGTTGCATTACATTATCATACTGTTGCAGTGATTACACAACGGTTTCTAACACTTTTTTTCACCACTGTTTAGATATAAACAGTTGTAATGATAGATTGTGATAAACTCGTAGTCTAAAAACATGGAGAAGATTTCGTAATGTATGTGATGACTCGTTTTATTGAACGAAGTTATTAAACAACTCGGCTTCGCCATGATCTATTGATAAGTTTTTGACGACATTAACCACCTTGCAGTTTGCAGTAATCTCGTTTCTTCTATCAATTTTTGTGAGTCATCTCAATTAATTTGGAAAAAATCATTTTCAATGCTCTTATTTTGAACGAGCGACCAAAAATTTTTCTTGATTTTTTTCTTCAAGTCATTATATCTTTTTCAATAATGAAAGTAATTATACTGTCCTTTAATATAGAGAACAAATTTGTCTTATAATGATTTAGCCTTTCGTTTTTCTGGGAAACAATTGTTTCAATTTAGAATATAATCTGTGTTACATATGGTACGAAAGTAGTCTGTTATGAGATATTGTCTAAATATCAACAAACCTAACTTACACCTCAATTTTTCGAGAGGCTTTATTGATAAATTTCAAATGAAATGTTCAGAGATTTATCTGAACTATGGTCATAGGCAAATTACCTGTTTTCTAAAGCGAATTTTTTCTGGATTGCTACTATCTTCAACGGTTTGCACTGATTTTAACTGTGTCAAAGTTAGCAAAGTTTGTAAATATAGAGTGAACTCGAGTTTAATTTAATTATATAGCAAATCAAAAATAATTATCGATACTTTTAAATCAAAAAATAAATCAAAAGTAATTAATAGATAATAATAATTGTCGATGCTCTACGTAAGTGAAATTGACTATCGGCAACTCAGACCTCTCCTTTGTATGCAATAAAGATCCATCGAGACCTCTTTACTTTCGTTTTTGGCGCAGAATGCATTGGGAGTGGTTTGGGGGTGAACTTCAAGTAAAAATTTCCCAGAACTGTTGAGAACTCTCCGATTTCTAGCTTACGCTTTTGGAAGCAAAATATTGGTTCATTTTTTCTGATGATGATCTTTTAACCTAATATATGATGGATGTACGAACAACCCGTTACAACTCATATGAACGTTAATGAGTATTTGGTTATGGATTATCGCAAGCGGAACAAAAAGCGTTTTTAACTACCCAGAAAAATTAATTTCTCAAAATGGGAGAACAACAAAAATGATATTTTACAGCAGAATTGAGATATTTACAGGAGGGATCTGATTATTAGATCTAGATTGTGATTTGATTTTAGAGATGAAAAAGGCTGAAAAATCAGCTGTATGTATAACCATTATCTGTGTGAGAAAGAAAAGATGCAAAACTAATCTTAGCACCATGATTTATGGTGGGGGTTGCAAGGGCTACCCAATATGGTTTGCATCTGCAAATTTCCTAGAAATCAGTCGCAGGGTATATCATAGATAGTATGCATTTACACTCTCACTCTAATAATAGTTATCTAGATTCACCAGTTTGAACCGAATGTTGATTCTAAGCACCAATTCTTGACGATTCATTTATATAAATTTTGTGACTAGGATCAATTTATTCTTGTGTCAGTAATCTGGTAAGTCAAACTTTCTTTCTAATAAATATAACTAAGTTCGAGACTATAGTTTGATCGAAACTATAACAGAGAGTAATAATTTTCGACAGTTTTTATGGTGACCTTTGGGTTCCATTATAATTATTAAAAATTAACTCCAAAAATAGACTTGAACTAACTAGACTTGACCCTTATTTCACAAAATTTTTTTTCTGCAGGTAACTAGGGCACTGCTGATCAACGGAGTCATTTACTCAATCTTTGCTGTTGTCCAGTATCTTCTGCTTGTTGCATTCATTCTCATGTCTGGAGAGACCCAGCGTGATTTCCAGCTGACCCTTGGAGCCCTGGGTTACTTAAGCGGATCAGTTTCGGTCTTGATCCAGGGCCCTATTTTCATGACAATGCGAACAATGCGACACGCATTCACAAAATCACTCGGATTGACAAAGGGAGAACGAACAGTTGTAACCGGGCAGTGATTGAGAGTTCAATCCAGATCTTTATACAAGCGTCTGCCGGCGCCATAATAAATCTACGCACTTAGATTTAACCACAAACATTTTTCAAATAAATTTTATAAGAATTAACAGGATTAATTAAAAGTCCATTTTTCAGATACAAAAAGGGGAACCATCTAAAAAAGTGAATTAGTAATTATAATAACAATATCGGTGCCGCTAGATGCCTAATGCTGTGTACTGAACGGATCGAAAAGAAGCGTTAAAAACTGAATAAAAGGGTGACTGCATTGCTGAAAAATGTTTTTGTCAAAGAGAAGCTTTCAATGATAAAAAAAAGTTTGCGTTCATTTTGTTCTCAAAGTTATCATGATTTTTATATTGGTATTTATCTTCGCTGACCTTCAATGTACCCATTTTTCCCCTGACGGTAACTATTTTTTTTACCAAAGTTTTGTTTTAAATCCAGTTTATACAATGAAATGAATAGGCAAATAATTCTCTTGAATCACTGCAGCAATCCAGTGGACGATCTGCGTTATACTTGGAAAAAGTTGACCTCATTACCTAAGTCGACAATTTCTTCAAAAATTATTTAAGAAATGCGCTGATATGAGCTGAACTCTCAAAAAATTAAGCTAAAAAACAACATAATGATGCTCTAAAATATGCTGAAATGCGCTGAAAAATTCGCCACTCAAATTTACCACTGTTTTGATTTTTGAGTGCTTGGACACATCAGTACGAAACATTTCATCGACTCCTATATTTTTTTCGGCTGTGAAAGCGTTGAGTCGGTGCGAATAGAATTACTCTTGCAATGAGCGGATCAGATCCGAAATGCGAATGAACGAATGGATCACGAACAAAAATGTTCACACGAAAACAAAAAACATCTTGAATGAAATTTGTATCTATTTTGAGTCATAACGGGGTAACTTTTCATCGATCCATGAACGTTTCATACTAACTGCTTGATTTCTATTTTTATCTAGATTTCAACAATGAATATCTCCCGTGAGTGAGAGTAAGATTCCAAACTTTCTCAATAAGACAACTGAAAAAATTGGAAAAGTAAGGATAATGTCAAAGTTCGCATAGTGCATCGTCTCCCGGAAAAACTAGTCGGATTCCCGGAAATCATACCAATGATTAATAGTGCATCATTTCCAGCCGGAAATTTGCATATATGTACGGTCAACGCTTCTTCCCTTTGGGAAGAGATTTTCATTCACATTTATCTGGTTTTACCCGCAATTAAATTCAAAGAATGGTTGATGAATAAACCTCCGTAGTAGAGTTAATAATTTAGGAAAATGAGATCAAAATATTCCATAATTCCCCTATTAATTAGCACTCTTAAAAATGTGGGATCGGAGTACGCTAAATTCCTCTAATATTCCCCATGCGCCCGATCCCCAAACGCATTACCCCTCAAGGTGGTAAATACTAAGAAGTTCCCTGAGAACTTAATACACTGAGAACTTAATACCCTTGGAGCTCTACCTGCTTATCCCGTTTCTGAGGACGAAAAGTCAAATGGGTCAGACAAAAAATCTGTCGAGCAAAAAATCACATTCAAAAAGACCACGGGATTAAAAGTAATTGCCACAAACTTCGTTTGAGAGCAATTAATAAACAAGGTCAACTAACGTTGGAAGAGTTGCTCTCGAACTAGTGAGATATGGAATCTATTGTGCTTCATTCGGGATAATAACTAGTTATATTCATTAAGGAGGGCTTCAGTTGACATTATCAGTTTTTTACACCACTAAAATCACTAATAGCACACTCAAAGTGAAAAAAATTCACCAATTTTGGCGCACTTTTCATTTGACTTTTAGCTCCAAACTGTCGTCACATTTGTGTTCAGAGATTTAGATCACCGAAAAAGAAAAAACAAAGGGCGTAAGAGTCACTCGAAAAGTCAAAAACTGCAAGCGAAAATTTTGCACAAAACAGGCCAACATGTTTACAATAATTGCTTCAAACTTCGTTCGAAAACAATTAATAATGTGCCCGTTAATCCAGAACAAAACCAAAATACATTGAAATAATTATTTGACAAATCATAACCACGAGAAAAGAAATGACAACAGATGATATGTAAACATTTAGATTGAATTAGATTCAGAATTGTGTCTTCGTATATTTTCAAAGAAACTTCAAGTTTCCAGATATTAAATTATGAGTTTTTCGCTTTTTCCAGCATATCGCAGCATGTTTTCATATCAGTGGCTAATCCTGGGCTTTTGATTAATACGGCCTTTGAAATCGCATTATCGAAGAAGTCTTTTGCGTTCGTAAACCGAAACCCTTGCGATTTGACGAGTTTCATTTTGCTTTCGTCTTTCAAAACCGAGTAGTAAATATCCAGCAGCCTACCCATGTATTGACAATAATGCTCAGTTTTGTCAGTTTGTAGGACCAAATCTATCGCTCTCGCTTCATTGTGCCAGTCTTTATTTGCTTGTCGACGCGATATCACATGCAGAAGAATGTCAAAGGCCTCAGAGAACCTTTCGAGCCGGACGAGAGTTTCGCCCTGTCGGAATTTCGACTCCAGCATTTCACCTTCCATGAATCCAGCGGTTGTTCGCTGTAGGTACTTCTCAGTGTTTTCGAAATCGTTTAGGGCTTTTTCGTATAGTGATTTCTGAAAACAAAAGAACTGATGAAATCAAAGGAGAAAACGGGTAACTCTTTAGCAGTATGATTTTGAATGAAAATAATGCAAGATTTGTAGTGATTCAAATTCAAATTCCAATCCAAATCACTCAAAAAGTCAAGCGTGGAAAAAGTCACTCGAGAAGAAACTGAAAATTTCTACCGAAAAGGGTCAAGAAAAAAATTGCCTAAAAACACACATTTGCATTAACAGTTTCAAATATCATTCGAAAGCAATTAAAAACGGTCTGATCATCGGTCACAACAAAGTGTGTTCAAAACGCATCAATATATGCAAAAAACGCATCAATATGATATTTGTTCAAGCCAATTTTTGCGCCGGCAGTTGAGCTGACAGTTAATTGCTGTTTTGAAATCAACGCAGTGATTGCTTGCCATAGAAAAACGGGAATAAAAAATACTGCAAAAAAATTCTTTTATTTTGAGTTCGAATTAGTTTTTTTGAATTAAAATTGATTTGGTGGCCTTTTTGAGCCCAAATTCGTAAAAAAAATCCACGTAGATTAGGCTTTTCTTTGAAAGACCACTGAATCTCTAAACGGTCTGAGATTCAACACCCTTACCAACAGTCATCTTCATGTCATTTCTGATTCAAAAACGTTAAGTTTGAATGAAACGAAAATGTCAGTATGATCAATTTTAGTTTTGCAAAAACGATGATAGCCTTCAAGTCTTTGATATTCCGGTGACGACACCAATCCTTGATATGTTTGCTTTTCAAACGCTAGAAATCATTACACCATATGGCATGTTTAATTTCAAAACCTAAACACCAAAATTTACAAAAAGGTCTGGTTTATATTTTCATATGAGCATATGAGAACTTCCTAAAAAATACTGAGCTGATTCTCTATAACTGTCTATGTATAATACTTTTGAAAAATTTTGACAAAAAATAAAGTTTATTCATTTAAATGTTACCACAAGCTAAAGACGAAATTTTAGCAACAATTATCTATCTTGCATAAAATTCTCGAAGAAGTGCAAATAAAAATGGCGATAATATGCAAAAAAGAGAATTAATCCAAAGAATATGTGGCCGATTTGGGCATTTCCGACTATATACTCAATTTGTCCTTTATTTTCACGCCCAATGTTTTAAGATTAGAGTTGTAAGGGTTGAAACTAAAGGCACACAATACAAGAACACTTAAGTCTCTGAAGTTGGTCTTAAGTAATTACTAACAAAAATCGGGCAAAAAGTTTTTAGGACAGTTAAATGCCTGAAATGGTTGAGTTGAGTTAGTTTTATTTGTGAATACTAATTACAAATTTTAAGCGTTTAATGAAAAAGTAATTTTTTCCGTGTTTTGAGTAACTATATGTCATCGTGGAATTTGGTGAAACGTGAAAAGTGGGAAAATATCGCAAAATAAACTGCCAATTGTTTTTCCTGACATGCGCCACAAAATGTTTCAACTAAAAATACTAACAATTTCGGTCGTTTTTTATACGAAACTCTTTTTATGTTATAACCGGATATTTAGTTGGAACTTTTTCCAAATCTAATGATGACGACAAAACTGAATAATAATCCCTGACTATTTTAAGTTGGATGCCAAAAAAACTAACGAGAGTTTACATATTCCTCTGGACTATATGAAATTTTCACCACAAAGTTTTCATTTTCCATTGCTAATTTTTAAACTATATTGAAAGTTTGTGTTGCAAATTACGACTTTCTAGCATATAAAGAAGGAGTGGTATAACTAGGCATTATTTTCATAAATTAAGTATATTAATAAAAAATTTTCATAAATTTTCATAAATTTCGTTAAAATTTTCATATTAAAAATAAATTTCACTACCTTCATTTCAGGGTCAGGGTTCATAGAAGCCATTTTTGCGTGAACGAGACCCAAATTCCTGTACTGTTGGAAACATGACCTTGTTTGTCCACAATAAACATTCAAATTCAGCGCGTCAAACAAGTACTTTTCAGCTTGTTGTAACATATCCAAACTCTCCCCTGAAACTTGGAAAAGAACCAGGCCTAAAGAATTCAAACATGACGATTCCAGAAGAACGAATCCGCTTGTGCCGCATTTTTCCACAGCTTGCTTCAAAATTTCGACCGCTTTTTGTTTATCTTCCGTCGCTTTATTGCCAGAAAATGCCAGAATCAATCCCCGCATTAACTTAATCCTAATCAGATGTTTATTCAAGCTTTCATAATGTTCTGCATCCTGAATTTTAGTTTCCAATTCGTCTAATTTAACAATCGCCTCTTCGAAACGGCGATTCCGTCGTAATACATTGACGATTTCGATCGCGCATTCGTTTTGTCCCGACACGTTAGCAGAATCTTGATAAGCCGAAATACATTTCTCGTACAACTCGATGGCTTTTTCGCAGCTTGTCGGGGTACTTTTCTCCATTTCAATTTCTGCAACTAGCAGAATCAAGTCAGCTTCTGAAGTTTTAGAGTCATCTTTGTTCAGACACTTCAAGCCCTTTTCAGCACTTTCGAGGCAATCCGTTTTTTGACCGGCTTTTTTGTAAAGTCGAGCTGCCATTAAATATTTCTGGAATTCCGAGACATTTTGAACCCAAGTTGGAGGCTCGAATTTGATGCTTGGCTGGCGTTGAAATGACAGATCGCCTGAAATTTTCATTGAAAATTTGGGTCTTTTCTATTAAAGCCCCCCCCCCCCCCCCAGCTGTCAGATATCCTATATCCCCCCCCCCCCAAAAAAAACCATAATGGGAGCGGGGCTATAATGTCTTTGGGGGGGGGGGGGGGTCTACAATGGCAAAGATCCAAAAATCAGTTCACATTTTTCATTTCATTCTGCTTTTTTATGATGAGGTAAACACTAATTTGATAGGCAATTGTTCTGGGCTGAATTCTCATGCTACAAAATTTTGAGATGATGGGTTTTTGGTTCTGGTGCTTTAAAGTCTAAAAGGGAAGAGCAGAATTCGGCGTCTATCCAATTATACTCCATCCCCCTCCCCTCTCAACTTGGTTACATACTGGTTATTTGCAAGTATTATAGCCCCCCCCCCCCCCCAGCCTAATGGTCATAAAATGTACATCATAATTGGGGCTGGGGGCTATAATTTTGTTGGGGAGGGGCGAAAATGGGAAAGACACGAAGTCAACGTAATCAAGAAGTCAGCAGCTCAACAGGGGATCACTTTTCCTTGTTGTCTTCCTTTACCAGTTTATATGGAACTCATTTAATTGCAAAATCAACACGCATGTTTTGATCGGAAAATTGATTGTACCAAGATCTATTGATAACAACTAGAAATATTGTGGCTTACCTGTGGTTTGTCGGAACAATTGGCTGACGTCACCCTTCCACTGGACAATGTTCTTCTTAGACAGAAGGATATCACACACTGCATGAAGTTCCATGCCTCTGAACAAAATGAATAATCAGGTTAAAACCATATATGGTCCTCTTTCCCAATTATTCACATAAATAGCCGGTTTTTTAGTTGCTATTCAACCGCCCTGTTCCAAACCATTGGCGTTTTTTGGCCCATTGATGAGCGCCATCCATCGTTCCTATTAAAGCGTATGCCATAATGTATGCTCCTTGCATGATCAATTTTGGAATGCGTTGTATTATTTTGCCACCGTATTACTCAAAATATTTAGAAAGAACCGTGGCATGTAACAATTGACCAAATTATGTTTAAGTAATGTTTTTGGGGTCAAGCATTGCTGGATTTTAACAGAAGCAATAGTCTTTCCCTAATTTCCGAGAGATCACCAAGTCAGGGAGAGAAATTCACCATTAAAAAACTTTAGCAAAACATATGGGCGGTTCTTGATTCATGGTTGATGCTATCAATTATAAACAGCTTCTATATAAAGTAGCCATTACTTTTGTTTATGCGTTGAAAAATCGGTATGTCAGAACTGCTATTGCAAATCGTGTAGTCTGACGAATATATTGCTTTATATCTCTTCATTCATCAAAACTATGTCTGTCTCAACAGAACGCAGCTATAAGAGCAATGCAAAAACCACTAAAATCATTTTATTGATGCGTGCCTGAAACTCTTCTAGGTTCATTTTTGACTTCAAATTATTGTACAAAATTAGACTGTCGTCATGCGTGTAGAAAACTGTCTGTATGTTTTCCAAGCAGTGTCAACAAACATTCCTCGGGAGCTTATTCTTTCATTAGGGGAGGAAATCATTGCAGAAAAACTTGCCTGTTAATATCAGCATACACCTTTCCACAGTAGACTTGTTGGATGATGTCTTCGTACACTTTTCTGATAGGCTCGTGCGACTCAATCACTGAAAAAGAAGAAAGTATAAAATGAAACAATTTCCTTAAAATAAACCATTTTCCTTGACAATTTAGACACCCTTTACGCTTAACAAGAACTCTTTAAACACCGAATTATTGAAAGTTCATAGAAAGATCCAGATGTTTCAAGAAGTCATTGAAAAAGGGAAGTTATCAATTGCAGTCGTTAGTTGTAACTGTGATAAAATAGAAACTGATTATCAGATATTTGGCAGTTGCTTTCTGTAGTCATTGTCAACAAAATAAGGTTACACAAAAAGCAAAAAAAGTTTTCATTAAGTTTTCAATAAAATAGGGCTTATTGAAACTCGTAAAGGAAATGGTTCATTCAAAAATACGTGTAGAAAAATTGAAACTAGTTGTAAAAAAAATTTCTAAAAAAAGCGCTAGAAAATCATTCTGTATTTTGAAATAGCAGTTTAAAATGAGAGAAATAGTGAAATTTGAAGTTTGATATTCAATTTTGAAGTGCATAAAAAACTAATGAAACTCATCAAGCAATTTCAGCATTTAAAAGAAAAATTGAATTTTTTTTCAGTAGTTATAATATTGATACTTGTTTTTTTCTTACATAATTTTTTAAAAAATACAAAAATTACAAAAAATGGGAAATTAAAATTTGCATGACGCTTTCTATTTTTCTATTATATGATCAACTCTTTTGTTTGGACTCAATTATATATTTTTGCTGCTCTATGTTGAATTTGAAACATCAAATTGCAATATTTCAATTAATTTAAATTGGGATTTCAAACAGAACAAAATTTGAAAAATAGCTATTTTTATGGCGCACGGAATTTCAATGAAACACAATTCGTAGCGAACCTTTTTTCGGCTTTGATCTTGACAACATTGATTTTTCAACTTTTCTCTAATTATTTTTCTAATGTGCTAATTTTTCTTATCTGATTCTAAAATTATCTGTCTCGTTGAAGACGCCATTCATGGCATCACAAATTGATAAACGCTTATTGCTTTGATTAAATCGGTTTTCTGAAAACAGCTACAGAAGGCAACTGTCAAAAATCTTTTACCGAATTTTTAGTTCATCATGAGTACAATCACTTGCAATTGAGAATTTTTACCAATTAAGTTTTTCAAAATTGTTATTTTTGTAAATGGAGTGAAAATGTATTTATTTTATTAAATGTTCTCCTCTTTAATGTTCAAATTCAATAGTTTTTTGCTTCTCTTTGTTGCAATTTAAACATCAAATGACTATTTTTCTTTCAAATTAAAATGCGATTTCAAATTGAACGACATTTGGATAATTACGGGAAGATATGATTTTGGTGCATTGATTTTCGATAAAAAACAATTCAAAGCGAGAATTGTTGTCAGCTATGATCTTGAAAACAATTGAGTATCTATTTCTGTGCAATTTTTTTTCTATCGTCAATTATCTGTTTCGGCTTTTTGACACCACGGTTATGGCGAAATGAAATGAATACTATTGCTTTGTTTTGTTTAAGGAAGTATTTTCTGACGATGACAACAGAAAACAACAGCCAAAAATCTTTTAACGAGTTCCTAGTTTATTCAGAGTACAACTAATTGCAATATACAATTTTAATTTGCAAAAAATACTTCCGAGGTGTATCAGTAAATTTCTGATCTGAGCAAACGTGTATTTTTTGTTTTGTTTTTTAATGCACTTCCTATCAATAAAGTGAGTCATAGCGAGTTTTCACTTCACTGAGTTGAAGGTAATTTATACAATGGCAAAGTATGTCATGAACAATCATGTTTACGTAAGAACTCCGCGATCAAAATGTTGTGGTAAAAATTGCTAAATAAAATGAGATTGGCTCCAAAACGGGTTACAATTTGTAAAAACTGCGAAGCTAAGGATTTCATCTCCACCTTTCAATCTGTGAAACAGAGTTGAAAGCAATTTACAGCAAATTTTACCGAAAATAACAGCTTAAAATATCTAATAAAAGAATGCAGAGATGCGGGGAAGGGGGAAAGAACTTGTCATAGCAAATTGCCGCTATCCAAAGCAAAATGTTACAATAATTCACTGTACTTATTTATACATACAGAACAGTGCACAACCCAATTAAAATTGTAATCAACGTTTTTGCTCATTCGTAGAATCAACTAAGAAAAATACGAGCGAAAGTCTAAGTCTAAACGAGGCGTTTATTTTCTCAAGAATCGGTAAAATTGTTGAAAACAAAACTTTTTTTTTCAAATTTTTAAGAGAATCATTTATTTTCCCCTGAGTTCAAAAAGCCATTGAATCGGGTCGCTCTTTTGTAGGACTAATTATTTCTCGTGTTTTTTTTTCTATGCATAGATTTTTTTAGCGATTTGCTTCCTTCGATCAATAACAAGCGAAAAAAAAATAATTTTGAATATCTCAGCATAGCTTTGCAAAAATAAAGACGAGAAAGTTTTCGGCAATGGTTGGTATCAGTTTCTGAGAAAAATAATCGTCAATTTTTGTTTAAATTCTGATAAAAGAAAATCCAGCAATTTTTTGCTGAATACTTTAAAATTTTCTAATACTTTGCCAAAACATAGCCAAAATTGTTTATATTAGTGCCATTTACCTTCATTAACCCAGTCGTGGAAGAGCCATATGGACTTGTGCTCAGTTGGGGTGACAGTGAGTACAGGAGTTAAGGAGAAGTGGTCACACCCACTATACCCCATGAACACCATAGGAGTAGTCTTTATGTAATGCTCCACTGAGGAACGACACTCACGCGTAAGTCCCAAACCCACTTGGTCTGAAAAAGTGTCAGGGTATAGAGTTGTGTATAACATTAATTTATAACTGGTCTTGTAAATTAACGGAAGAACTGTAAACCTGCAGACGTCAAATATTATTTCAAATTTTAAACCTGTCATACGCTTAAAAAACTCAATCGAATTCAAATTTTTTAAATAAATTTGCAACTTCTTACAACAATTTTCAAATTTTTTGCCAACTATTCGGATTATTTTATAAATGTTTGCAACTTATAACTTAATTTATAAATGCTCATTCATCTTAAAAAAAACCACTCAACCGATTTGAAAAAATAGCTTGAGTGAAACATTTTTGATTATTTGATTGGAATCCCCAAACAGCTGTTAAAGATCTTATGCGTACTGAGCAAAGCAAGGATTTACATATTTGGTTTGTGTTGTTGTAGCTAATTATTGGAAAAAACGAGGTAAATTCTCACCGAGACAGACTCGAACCGACGCGTATCTTCTCTGTGCGTCTTTGTATCTTGTATCCACAGTTCCATGTGGCTTCAGAATTGTAGGGCAAGACGGTACACCTTTAAAAATAAAGCAGGTTTTTGCTACAGATTTTAGCAGGCTGAGCTGCCAGACGTAAACTGTCCGTACTTCAAGCCTTTGATGGGTTCAATTTCAAAATTACATGCGTTTTTCGATGTTTCTAGATCATGTAATTTCGAATGCACGACGCCCCCTTCGTGCATCTATCTCCGATCTGGACATACTTGATTTCTTCGGGGACCTTAATTTGGGATCCTACCATAATCGCAGTTTTGATGTTGTGACAGATAATCAATTAATAGTAAACAAGTGTATTTTTTGCGTAACCACCGTGAAACAGCATAAGGCCAAAGTGGCCCTTTCTCAGTATCCCTTTTTCTTATTTTTAAGACTGTTCTTTTTCAGGTGATGATTCGCTTTTTTCTCACTTTCCCCAGTGTTCTCAGGATATTTATCGTGCAAGATCTGACAAACATCTGACAAAACCATCTTGCTTATAACCTGCAAATGGATACATCCTATAAGATCTGATAAAAAGTTTGTCAAATCTTACACCGTAAAAATTCTTGTGATAAGATCTTAAACGATAAAAAATCTTTCATCAGATCCTACACAATAAAAATTCAGCCTGTCAAAAAATGTTTATCGTGTAAGATCTTAAAAGAATTCGATAATATCTCATAAGATAAAGATTCAGAAAGCTATGACTCATCTTTTGGATATCATTTTTATTAGATTTTATCCGATTAAAATTCTTTAGGTATTGCTTTTTCTTCAAAATGAAGACAATTCAGAGTTGTTTTCAAGCAGTAGCCAAACACTACAGCATGCAACTCTTAATTGTCAGGGCAACAAAGAGAAAATTACCTTATATTGCCTTTTGAGATTATAAGAGATTGTGAAAAAGGTTATTGGAGTATCAAAGGAATTTTATAAGGCTGTGGTCTAACTAGGCCGATTTTTTTTTCAAAGACCAAAACTATCATGAACTTCTATGTTGAGCCATAGTACCTAGTGGAGACTCATAAAATAACTGTCGCCAAAATAGAATCAACAAACAACTTTTTATTTCATAATTGGTTAGTTGACCAATTTTTTTTCAAAGGAACTTGACTACGTTATAAGACAATATTGGATTCATTAAAACAATTCGCATCAGATCATCTTACACGATAAAAATTCTGCCCTAGGCGAACTTGTATCGTGTACGATCTGTAAGATCTGGCACTTATCAGATTTTATAAGATAACAATTCAGCAAAATTGATTTATTATCTTATAAGATCTGATAAGTATGGTTTTTGATCTTACACGATAAAGGTTTTTGATCAGCATCTTATCAGATCTTACACGACAGAAAAACTCCAGAACAACTGGGGTTTGTCACTTTTTGCGTGTATCATTCACGAGATACTACCTTTTCAGCCAAGATTGGGGAGGCTGTGGTCAGCCTGAATCAGAGCTCAGTCTCACGCAGTGACAAGTTCACGAGGTAAGTGACTGTGTGTGAATCACGCAGCTTATCTCTCAGGTGTCGATTAATTCCTCAAACTTAGATTTAACTTAGCGGTAATACACTATGTGGCTCAAAATATTGTTTTGGATTTCTCTTAATGACTTGATCCTGATCTTTTCCGTTTGTGCCCCCCCCCCCCAACCCCCAGCTTAGTGGTATGCAAACCCCAAACGCAAGTACCATTTTTTGCATGATAGTACTATGTAATGAAACGAATTTCTGTAACTGAGGGGGGTTGTCTAACGGTATAACGTACTGGGGGGGGGGGGGGGGAGGGGGCACAAACGGAAAAAATCCTGGATCCTAATGACGGAAACCTATGTTACCAAATTTGGATTTTGTGTTAACGAGAACAACAGTGTACAAACCAGTTTGTTCCAGTTCTTCGGAGAGCAGTTTGAATTCTTCCGGTGTGACAATGATGCGAGGAGGCTGGCCAGTCAACTCTTCGTATGCTTTCTCTATCAAAATGTCCAAGTTAGTAGTTATGACCTGAAGGAAAGAAAAATAGTGCTAAACAGTTTACTTGTTACATTTCTCACTGATTATTATCAAAAGGCAATAAAACTTCAGTTTTTTAAAAAACTCAACTGGAGGTTATTTAATCACAAAAATGTAAATAAAAATTGTTGATACTTGTTAAAAACGACACTTAGTATTTTGAAGGTGCAAGTGGTCACCTACCTGGCGTAAGACGCCAATGAAAATTTTTCTAGTGAAAATATTGAAACAAAAACACCTTCGAATCAAACCAAGCCGCTGTTAAATGAAAAAAATGTCACGTGAGAGATATCTACCCTAGTGGTGAGCAGATTCAAGTCTTACAAGAATCTTGCAAGATGATTCAAAACTTGCAAGATTCTTGCAAAAATCTAGCATGATATCAATCCAAGCAAAAGATTGAACCAGGGTCGTATCGTTTTAGAAATCACCTCTGTCATGTTAAGCTAATTATTGTTTATTAAACAAGTTACAAAACTGAAATTGATGGAAAATTTTTCAGTCCTGATTAGAAACCTTGCAAAAATCTTGAAAGTTCTTAAATTCTGAAGAATTTTTCTGAATATATTTTGGTACCTCAGTCCGACTGAAGAACAAATGTATTGACATTTACAAGAATTTTGATCAGCAGATACGATTCCAATGGACTTTTTTTAAAGTTACGTTTTGAACGGGAAGTCTTGCAACAATCTTGCAAATTTCTAGCAGGACTTCGAAATCAAATAAATTTTTTAACATCAATTTAAATAATATACGATAAACTCAACTACTTTTAAATTAGTTTTGTTCGTTTATTTTTTCTCACGGAATATTTTAGGGAACTGAAAAGTGGGGAAAAATTTGCAATATTGATATTTTGCACAAAAAAAAAACAAATAATTGAAGCAGACAATGTGCCTTTAAATTTTGTTGCTATAGAAAAAACTCAATTTTGGTAGGTTTTAAGACAAGTTTTTTATCTAGTTCTCTGTTCATTTACTCTATATCTATTTTATACTCCGCCACTGCTTGTTGCAAGCCCCGAATGAAAAAGGAAGAGGGTAGAAAAAAAACAGATCATGCTGGAAAATCTCGAAAATCTGTTTTTTGAATTGACTCTGAGACCATTCCAACAGATGTTAGCAACGTAATGAGTTTTGTTTTGTTTTGTTTTGTTCCGCTGTGCTTTGTTTTGCTTTGTTTCGCTTTTTTTATTTGTTTTGCTTCGTTTTGTTTTCTATTGTTTTAGAGAGAGTTTTCGAGCCATATTTTTTAACCTAATGCTCTGCTGAATTCTCTTATGGCTATTTCATGTAACTGCTCCACTACCTGTGCGAAGACTGAAATGAAAGTAGAGGAGGGTAGAAAAAATTTATACTGGAAGAATCTCACTGTCGGTTATTTATCTTGTCATGAGATGATTTTCCGAGATACTATTACTTTTTTATGCTTTTCTATCAGTTGCCCCCTGCTAGGAAATAAAAATGTTTTGATACCAAACAATGCGAGCAGAATTTAAAATCTTGCAAGAATCTTGCTGGAGGCATGTGTTCTCTTGCAAGATGTCTTGCAATATTTTTGTAAAATTTTGAATTTGTTAATCACTAGGTTAGAATTCCGATTTTTTGTTACTGACAATTTAATGTTCATAACCCAGTTCAATACAACCTCTATTTTGAAAATTTTTGGTGGGAATTGGATAAGTGTGTCCTCAAAGTGACAGTTAAGCGAAAAAAAAGCAGGAGTGTCTGGAACCTGGTCAGTACAAACTCCAATCCGATTTCACGTTGTTCTTGTATGAAATAATCAAAGGTTAGTCTGAGCTCTCAAAGTCTGGAGAAAGGTCTTGTCAAGAACTGGCCAGGGTCACACGAGAACTATCACGCGCAATCTGGTCAGATTGACGAAATTGGTCTTTTTTCGAACAAATGCAGCTAGATGAGTGAGTTTTATGCCAAGGCACAAACTACTTTGAGTGCACTAATATCTGAATTTTATTGATCTGGGATGGTTATTAATTGCAATTTGATTACTGCACGTTCACAGTTTTGATATTTATTTAGCATCAATGAAAAATCTAAATAAATGAAAATGAATTGGAAACACGTTACTCAGCCGGCGCAGAAAATTATGACAGCCAATCGGTCAGTCCAAACCGTGAAAAAACTTAGATTTAATTCAAATTTACTTTTAACAATTGCATTTTCTTCAAATTCACCGCATTGGCCACATTCAATGCAGTTTGTTCATAACTTTGCGACAATTTGTGACGATTGCTAATGAATAAATTAAAATTAGCGGAGTTTATTTTAGAATAGCAGTGATCGATTTGATGCAAAATGGTTCTAGAATAGTATAGTGAATTTCATTCAAAAAAAATTGTAAACGTACTCATCACGTCCGCGTCAATTTTTACTTTTATAGCAGTCACTATCCAGACGTTGACAGTCGAATCTTGCAAGAAACACTATTTTGAAAATTTGATCATTCCTGAGGCAACACAATCATTATTTAGACATAGCACTGCTTGACATCACAATATGATCTGGAACAGAATTTAGGGAATTCGAGAATTCCCTGCTTGGATATTTCGAGAATTCCCTGCTTGGTTATTTTTCTTAAGACGCGTGTTACTCTTAAGAAGCTCTTAAGAAGCACGAATGCTCAAAAATCTAATGCCAATCTTACCAAATGTCCATTTTTCAAAGCTCTGGCTAGAAATTTGTGGTTAGGGTTTGGAGTTTCGCCAACAAGCCACTCGGAAAACTCACACATTCCCTCCCCAAAAGTAGTCGACAAAGTCTGTAGTAACACTTCAGGCCTCAATAAAAATAATAACTTGTCCAGTTTATCACTAGTTATAACAGAATCAATTGAATCGCCGCATATCTTCTGAATCATGTTTCGTCCGAAAGTGACAAAATTTGGAAGGCCAGAATCGATTGATATTCCAGCACCAGCGAAAAATGTGATTTTTTGGTCGCATCGTCTGTTAATCGCAGTGTCCAGAAAGTCCTCGACGTTGAATGGTTCGGAGCCCATTTTGGAATTTATTTAAATTCCTCGATTTTGCTCCAAAGTTAGCTCAAGATAATTTGGATAAAAAGCGAGTTGGTACAAGATAAATCAACACTACGTCAAGTTTTGCAATATGCTGATTACTCAAGAACACTCGCTTGTAAAATGACAGCACAATATTGTTTCAACAAATCAATAGGTGAATTAAATTGTTTGCCCTCAATTCAAATCAGGTTATGTTTCTAGACTTGATTGGTAATTATAGTTCGGTGTCTTAGATGCTCCAATGGTATAATATACAGATTTCACCCGGGTCAGTATGAACGGTTTTGGCGCTGAATAAGTATTTGTTGGTCACAATCACTGCTTTATAATTAACAACAATTACAATCTTTTACAGATATAACATCGTTTTACATATACACTCTTTTGAAAAAAAAATGCGTGAGAAAAAAGACTGGTTTTCTAATATGACGGCACGGTTTGAGCCAGAAACAAACAATTTTGATGAATAAAACTTTAAAAAATCAAAAAAGGATGCGCAGCATAAAAACATGCGAAGCAATATCTTAATATAAAGTAATATTTATAAAGAGAGCTAAACTTTTAAGCAAAATGCTCTCAAAGAAATACAATTTGGAATGCAAATACAGTTGACATTCTGTTTTAAATGTTTTCATGGTAAGGTGTGTATTTATAGTAGCATAGCAGTATATGGTCACGTGCTGGATGTATATACAAAAAATGTATAAAACCAGAGCAGGTAGCGCAGGTATTGGAATGCTTTCCCTTTAGCTTTTCATTTCCATTCGCTGTTTTCAAGGACATTTTTCTTGGTCATGGAGTGCAACATTCCTTTTAATACAAAGCAGGAGAAGATTCTGAAAATTACATGCTTAAAATTTTGCATGGAGACTATTTGATGCAAGCCTCTTTAATTGTTTTCCTGCTTCTGAAAAGATGAAAGGATATGAGCTAGCAAATAATGTAGGTAATATACTCTGTCGTATGAACTTGAATGGATTACAATTCAAAAGGTGACTTTCCATAGCAAATGCTGTCAAAATATATGAAAAAATATTATTCAAGTACTAACCACATTGTTTTCTAGGTAACTATAGTAGGATCTGCGCGGTTTCGGGAAAAAAAGGAGAAAAAACCAACAAAAATTAGATATGCAAAAACCCCACGGAAAGAAGCCCCAAGTAAAAACGCCACAGAAATAAACCCCCGCTTGACTGTCAAAAAGATATAGCATCAATCGATTTGAATTAAATGAAATATATCACAACAAAATACACAAACCAATAGCAATTGTTTGAAATGGTTTCTCTCAAAATGACATATTTGAGGCAATTGCTCAGAAATACTCTAAAGGTTGACATCCGTGTGCAGCACAAACAATTCGTTTTATTTTGCTCAAAATCAAACTCCAAATCCCTTGTTATATTGTCAGGGTGCGATAAACTATCTTTTAAGCTTTCCCAAAAGCCACATGTGTGTCCTGTCTTTAATCTGGCAACGATGCATATATACATGACAGTGTTAATCCTTTGTCAAGGAAGTGCTCAGTAAAGATCTAATAGAAGTTGTCGGAACAGCTTTTGAAAATTCCCAAAAAACCATTCGTTTTTGTCACTATCAAGAAACCTTTTACCCGACACCTGTACAATATCGTCTTCAAAGAGAAAATCATGTTAGAACATTGTTCATGAAAATGCTTTGAGTTGATATGCATTCTTGAGGGTTCCGTGTGGCTTTAATTCCTAGAACCGAATCTAGGAGATCTAGTTAAAACGAAAAACTTTTCTTTCGAATTTCTGTATTGATACTGGTGATCAATTGACCGGCTAATTGTGCTTATGGTTGCATCCACTGAAGACACGTTGCATTCTAACTGTACCATGGGATTCTACAAGTATTTGGACTACTGAACAAGTGACCATTTCAGCTGTCAAACCCAAAAAAGTAGATCAAATTTCTCTTATTTCTTTCTTTTTTTACTTAAGTGCAATAGTAGTAAATAAGTGCTTTATCAATCTCCCTGTATAGTTTTCTTAACTCAAAATCACTCTTTATAGAATTTCCTCTGCAAAAAAACTAGTTACCAAAACACCATCTTGTACAAAATATTAGGAAAAAAATTTTGTCAAATATCGTTCGAACTTTCTAATGCAATTCATAAAAAAACAATTATTTAAATCACGAAAACACACAATTTCGTTTTTTTTCGACAACATTCTGTACTATAAAAAGACAAAACGCTATTAATCGCTATTACAAAACAAATCCTAGCAGTATACATAAAACCCTAAGAATTGAATTTACTCTGCCCACTTACAATTATTTTGTAAAAAATTGAGAACTGTATTTAATTTTGAAGATTGACCCAAAACAGCACTTGGAAAGAGCGTGTAACAATGACGCGAGTCAACGAATGTTAAAGTACGACTGGAGCTTTTAATATTTATATCCTTGATAGAACCAATATCTTCACTAATCCTGTAATTGTTTGGTCATGAAGATATTAACCCCATGTTGTGTTGTGTCCAAACATTGGTTTTTAAGAATAGGAAGAGGGCTATACCGGACATGAAAATTGTCTGGGACATGAGAAATAATTTCTCCAAAATTCAAAGAGAAGCAGCAAATTTTTCTGTTCTGCTCAGTCATATTCTCGTTTTTTTTAAAGGCCACTACAACTATATAAGTTTCTTGAGATAATCTTCCTTTTTGGATGACAGGGAGTGAGCAAAAGATTTCATTTGCTCATATTAACGATTTTAAAACCGCAGCTCATATTGCCCTTTAAAAGAACTCTCCTATTCTAACGATGCTGGCCACATGTTTCATGTAAAAGTTTCTGTAGATGAATTGTGGAATTCATCACCAAAAACCGATATCCAAACAAATTATAAAAAATGAGCTCGAGAAAAATAAAATGCAAAACAGCTGCAATTTATACCGGCCAATATTGGCAATTTCTTAAAAGCATATCTGAAAGTAAATAAAAAAGTTTGTAGAAGAAGCCCATTGGTATTTGTGTGCAATCAAATTGTCTTATCTGGAAAATCAAATTGTCTTGCTATAGATCTGATGCAAACTCGATGTCTCACATCTGCATCGAGCTTTTACAATGGAAAATCTGCGGATGCAAACTTTTGAAGATATTGGCCATAAAAGAAAGAAGAACACAAAGAAGTAGAAGAAGCACGAATTAGAAGAAGTAAGAAAATAATGAAGTAGACGGAGAAGAAGAAGATGATGATGCAGAAGAAGAAGAACACAATAACGAAGAAGAAGCAGAAGAAGAAGAAGAAGAAGAAGAAGAAGAAGGAGAATAAAAAGAAGAAGAAGAAGAAGAAGAAGAAGAAGAAGAAGAAGAAGAAGAAAAAGAGGGAGAAGAAGAAGAAGAAGAAGAAGAAGAAACAGAAGAAGAAGGAGGAGAATAATAATAATAATAATAATAATAATAATAATATTAATAATAATAATAATAATAATAATAATAATAAGAAGAAGAAGAAGAAGAAGAGGAGGAGGAAGAAGAAGAAGAAGAAGAAGAAGAAGAAGAGAAAGAAGAAGAAGAAGCAGAGGAAGAAGAAAAAGAAGGAGAAGAAGAAGAAGAAGAAGAACAACAAGAAGAAGAAGAAGAAGAAGAAGAAGAAGAAGAAGGAGAATATGAAGAAGGTGAGGAAGAAGAAATAGAAGAAGAAGAAGAAGAAGAAGAAGAAGAAGAAGAAGAAGAAGAAGAAGAAGCAACAGCAGGAGAAGAAGAAGAAGAAGAAAAAGAAGAAGAAGAAGAAGAAGAAGAAGAAACAGAAAAAGAAGAAGATGAGGAAGACTAAGAAGAAGAAGAAGAAGAAGAAGAAGAAGAAGAAGAAGAAGAAGAAGAAGAAGAAGAAGAAGAAGGAGAAGAAGAAGATGATGAAGAAGGTGAGGAAGAAGAAGAAGAAGAAGGAGGAGAAAAAGAAGAAGACGAAGAAGAAGAAGAAGAAAAAGAAGAAGAAGCGGAGGAAGAAGAAAAAGAAGAAGAAGAAGAAGAAGAAGAAGAAGAAGAACAAGAAGAAGAAGAAGAAGAAGAAGAAGAAGAAGAAGAAGAAGAAGAAGAAGAAGAAGAAGAAGAAGAGAGAATATGAAGAAGGTGAGGAAGAATAAGAAGAAGAAGAAGAAGAAGAAGAAGAAGAAGAAGCAGCAACAGCAGAAGAAGAAGAAGAAGAAGAAGAAGAAGAAGAAGAAGAAGAAACAGAAGAAGAAGAAGATGAGGAAGACGAAGAAGAAGAAGAAGAAGAAGAAGAAGATGAAGAAGAAGAAGAAGAAGAAGAAGAAGAAGAAGAAGAAGAAGAAGAAGAAGAGAAGAAGAAGAAGATGAAGAAGGTGAGGAAGAAGAAGAAGAAGGAGGAGGAGAAAAAGAAGAGGAAAAAGAAGAAGAAGAAGAAGAAGAAGAAGAAGTGGAAGAAGAAGAAGAAGAAGAAGAAGAAGAAGAAGAAGAAGAAGAAGGAGTTGAAGAAGAAGAAGGAGAGGAAGAGCTTTTTTGATACTTTTTGTATCACTTTTCTGGTCTTTTGCTCAATATGTTTTTGTGTAAACAAAGTCTGCGAGGTTTCTGTGTTTTCTCCTAGGATAGAATAGGCTTTTATAGCCTGACTAAAAATTTAGTATTGGGTTTCTTTTTTTCTGATTTTTCTGACATTTTACGCGTTTTTTGGCTGTTTCCCCACGCTCTTCTGAGCTTAATCTTTCAAGATTCCTTCCAGAAGGATATTAATTGACCTACAAGATTTTTTACATATTCGGCAAAATTTTCATCTGGACAAGTTTCGGGGTGTCACGTGTATAAAGTGCTTTGCACTGTTTTAGCATGAAAGGCAAACGTCGCGGCTTTGCAGTAGCGAATGGGTCCTCTAGAATGCGCATGATTTTATGAGTCAGATGATACAAACGGCTGCTACGATGTTTTTTGAACTCAAACAGTTATAGTGATCTGTCAAAATCACTTAAAAGATGCTGCAGAAACAAAGTCACGAGAACTCGATTCCAGACTCCAGCATTTAAGTTTGTATGAACTCAGTTGTGTAAGATTCGTCTTGCGTCCTCTGATTGAAAGAAACAAAAATGTTGTGAAGATTTACAACGCACTTAAATTTTTTTTCATGAATATTTGTCGTCAGTTGAAAAAAAAATGATTAAGATGAGCTTAATAAACATTGAGGCAGGTAACTGCAGAGAAAACTGGTAATTGGTCAGTAACCTGAAAATATATTCGTGCTTGTAGCTGCAATTGAATTTGAAGATGATTTTAGTGAAAGACAGTTTTTACTGACAAATTTTACAAACCTCACTATCACCTGTACGATTGCAAAACCCCAAAACAGAAGAGGCTCGGTAATGCGCTCAGTGCAAAATTCAAAAATGTTCAGATAAAATTTCAAATAGAAAAGTTGGCTTTTTGTTCACGTTTACCGGCTTTATCATATACTCTGCGGGCTATTATTACACTCTTGTCTTATGATCTGAACAAGTTTATTGCTTACGAATGTCATCAACATAATACTTTTTCAGACCGTCTCCAAGAAAATGTACCCTTCCCTCGTTATCTTAGAGTTGCGTTACTCTTTCTCAGCTGACTTAGCTGACTTCAAAGTTTCCTTATTATTGGATAGTTGATTATCTTCGGGTTTGTTGACTTAATGTCACAATTGCAGACGAAAGTCCACTCGCGTCTTCCATCGCTGACCTTGACCCAATCCAAATGCCAGTCATGACCCCAGGAGTACCAACCAGTTCGGCCGTCTCGTCTTACACCGATTTACAAATTACGGAGCCCTTCTTTGGTTTTGTGACGGTTAACGTGGTTATTATTGGGAATTTAGAGTATCCTCATTATTTATCCAAAACCATGTCTTGGCTAACTCCATGCAAGGCAACCTTGTCAAAGTTAATTGACAAGGTTGCGTTTCATGACGTTCGTCAAGACGCACCATGGTTAAAAGATGAGACCTGTTATGAAATGCCCGGCTGGTTAATCATAGAAGATAGGTCATTGTCTTATTAACTTAGTTATTGTCTTATAACTTAGTCGCCACGTAAAAATCGCACTAAGTAATAAGTTGTTTTGATATCATATCATACAGGTTACTCACGTACCGAATTCCCAGTGCGTATCAGGCCTGATTCAGAGTTTTTTCGGAGGCCACGTCTTGGCAGGCAGAAGCCATGACTTCGGTTTTAATGGACAGAGCAGAACCTAAGTCTTGGGTTTCTCTGATCAGAGTTACCCAGGTGGAGGTCCTCGTTCAAAATGATCTATGAAAATACCAATCCAGACACTATTTGACTATGAAAATACCCAGGCAGACCAAAAATGCCTATGATCCAGACTTTGCCTAGTTCAAAATTTCGGTGCGTTTATGTGCTCGTTCAAAAACGCTCATGAAAAGACCCGTCCAGTCTTATAAGCTCGATACCATTAAAGTGGGATGTTTCTGGAAAACGGGACTCTTACGCTAATTTTGCACTCGTTTGCAAGTCTTCAGTCCAAATCAACAAAATTGAATCATGAACCAAGAAAAAGGTGCCATTCTGACCCTCTGTCGGGAAAAAATTAGGCCTCAGATCCTTTCTGCCAACAAAAATCCCAATTCTTTTGTCATGTCTGTCGAGAGGTTACCATCTTGTGTGTACTTCTCGCCGAGTGGCTTAAGACTTGCACTTTTTCTTGGCAGAAAAACACAAGTTTAGTTTTTCTCTGAACTTAGGCCTCCAAGTCTTGAATTTTCTCTGTCAATTGAATCCTCAAAGATCAAATACTGCGTGATTTCTTTACAGCCCTGTATTTTAGCTTGTCAGACTCTGAATCAGGCCTGGACATTTTTTTTAAATTTTCCCCCAATTAGAGTTGATGGTTTCATGCTGAAACTTGTTAATGCTGTAGGCTTGTATTGCTACTAAAAATGGCGACTGAGCTCCGTGAAAAAAAACCTTCTTAAATATGTGCAGCATTAGGTAAAAGGGATGTTTGAAATTGTACCCGTTTGAGTTTTGGCAGATAAAACAGAGTAATGAAATTCACAGTTTATTTGAAGAAGGAATCTGCAAATAGAAATGCCTAAAAATGCATCGATAGGATTGGAGGTGAAAATGTTAAAATTATCTACACATGAAAAGTATTCCGTCTCAACAGATAATTTTGCATAATTTTGCGTTTCTCAGCATAGAACTTACATAAATTTGCGTTGCTTAGCGCTGATCATACATAATGTTGTATTCCTAAGTGTAAACCTTACATAATGTGGCCTTGAACTTACGCTAAACTTATATATATATATATATATATATATATATATATATATTTGCGCTGAGTACAGCGGTGACCTTACATAACTTTCCGTTGATGATACTCTCAGAAACGGGACAGGTTTAAGATCTATTTTTAAAAATACCAATTTATGTATGATCAAGGATGATTTCAACGAACATTTATGTTTCTACAATCTTTGCTAAATCGTTAACGTAAATGTTAAATAATAGAGGTCCTGAAAAAGTACCTCGTGGAACTTTTCATTGTCATTTCGTCTGATTCATTTCCATTTAGGAAAATTCTTTGCGTTTTTTCACTCAGATTTTTCTCTATTAAATTGATAGCATGTTCGTCAGAACCTATATTTTCAAGTCTCCGTATCAGTATTTTGTGGTTTATAAAATCAAAACCCTTTGAAACATCTAAAAACGCACCTGTAAAATATTTTTTTTGAGTTTTAATCTGATTTGTCCAGTCGATTTCATGGTCGCATCAATTGTTGAAAATTGTTTTCTGTAACAAAATTGACCATTGGACAATATTTGCTCCCTTTTTAGGAAACTTGTGATTTGTGAACTGAACGCCTCTTCAAAAATTTTTGACAAAGCAGGAGTGAGAGATATAGGTCTATAAATGAGTGGGTCTCCGGGATTTCCTTTTTTTGAAAATTGGAGTTTCGCAGGCTTTTTAAGATCTTCTGGAACTTTTCCTTCTGTAATGAACTGACTAATGAGATAAAATAATGGTTCCGCTAGCGCTGCTATAGCATCTTTTATTGCCCAAGCTAGTATTTTTGGAGGACCGAATGGTTTACTTGTATGTTTACTTTTTTACTTGTTTACTTGTTGTTCTACCCATAAGCAATGGACCAAGCAGTACGAAGAAACAGAAGTAAAGCTTATAGGTTTTTTCCTTAATGACTTTCTATTTGAGGATAAAAAGTCCATAGAATTTGTAAAGCTCTATTCAACTGAAATGAAAATCAGTAATGTATGCATGTATGTATGTGTTTAGGTATGTATGTATGTATGTATGCATTCATGTATGCATGAATTGATGGATGATTGTATGTATGTATCTATGTGTGTTTTCATTATCTATGCATGTATGTATGTGTGTATGTATGTATGTATGTATGTATGTATGTATGTATGTATGTATGTATGTATGTATGTATGTATGAAGGTATGTATATATGTATGTATGTATGCATGTATGTATGTTTGTATGTATGTATGTATGTATGTATGTATGTATGTATGTATGTATGTATGTATGTATGTATGTATGTATGTATGTATGTATGTATGTATGTATGTACGTATGTATGTATGTATGTATGCATGTATGTATTTATGCATGTATGTATGTATGTATGTATGTATGTATGTATGTATGTATGTATGTATGTATGTATGTATGTTTGTATGTATGTATGTATGTATGTATGTATGTATGTATGTATGTA
>NW_027449597.1:5000-22084 GCF_964194025.1 Convolutriloba macropyga | reverse complement strand
ATTTGTGTGTCTTTCCCATGTGAAGTTTCACCGGTCAACAATGTTTCCCTGACCAATTACGGCTACTAGTAGCTGTATAATACTAGGGAAAATGATTGAGGATTTAATATCAGATTTTCACATGTTGATGTTTCGGCTTTCGCCTACTAGAAACAACATAATACTAGTCTGCTAAGAAATCTCGCTCAAATTGCCTTTTCACATACAGAAGTTTCACCTTCTATTGGTTAGAGAACAGTTCTCAGCTGTCGACATGGTTACTAGTAACAACATCGTACTCAACACAAAAATTCTTCAACTTCACAACTTTCACATGCTGATGTTTCTGCTTTCGCGTACTAGAAACAGCATAATACTTATTGCTTTGTCAAGAAGTGTGTGTGTCTTTCCCATGCGAAAGTTTCACCGGTCAGCAATAATTGCCGTGTCCAATTAAGGTTACTCATAGCTGTATAATACTAGGGAAAATGATTGAGGATTTAATATCAGATTTTCACATGTTGATGTTTCGGCTTTCGCCTACTAGAAACAACATAATACTAGTCTGCTAATAAATCTCGCTCAAATTGCCTTTTCACATACAGAAGTTTCACCTCTTCTTGGTCACTGTACAGATGATGCTGTCTGTTCTTTATTTGGTTCTGCTTATTATAAGGAGGGGCATCACTCCTTCCTCCTTGGTTTGCATGCATTAAGCCTGCTTTGTGAAAAGCGTATCTTTCTAGCTTTTCTTCGCCTTACTCGAGTAGGACGATACAATCCAGACATTAGTCAGTCTTGGTGTAAAGTCACTGAGTATTATTCGGTTCTGCTTTATTCAGCAATATGCTGTATAATTGTTGTAATTTGCGAACATATTTGTTCTCAGTTCCGAACTACTAGCGACGACAGATTACCAGCGGTCATGAGCCATCAAGGTAGTTCTTTGGTGCATCAAGTAGAGAGGTGCCATCAAACAACACTTCCCTAATAATGCTACACACATAGAATTTGCTACAGTGCAGCTTTTTACTTTGCAAAATTTGCGCACAAATTTTGCATAGAATAAATGTTTTATCAAGATTTTTAGATCCCCTCCCTTGAGAGAACGTTACTCCTTTAAGTGAACACCCCGCGGCGTCCTGTTGTTATTGCTTATAACCATTTCGCAAGCCGGAGGCATAATGCACTACGCAAGCCGCTACTTTGGCACAGAGGCACCTAGTTTTACACCCGGGACTTCAGGTGGCCCAGTTTTACACCCAGTACAGCGGTGCCAGTTGGTAACCCGGTGGATCCTCGGAGACCAGACATGATCATAGATCAAACCCGATGTATGCTACTCCTGAACGTATAGTATCTCCACTGTGCAATGAAATTATCGTTCGTTTCGGGCCTTCCTATACGTTCAGCAGACAATCGCTAGGAATTCACCTCGTGACCCGTGGTGACCACACTGGATTTCAAGTTTATTGATTTGGACAGACCTGTCATTTATTTTGCTTTTCAGCTTCAGTTCTGCTCGATCTAGCTTGCCTAAGGCTTGATCTCGCTTTGCTCACCCCTGTAGGAGCCTCTACTAGTACCACTCGGAGTAATGGGGAATCCACCAGACCTAATCGATGAATGCCATCAAACAACAAACATCATACCCGGCTTCATCAGGCATATTTTATTACTTCCGAGAGGTACTTTAGTATCAGATCTTTCTCCATGCCTCTTATGAGGACCCGTCAGACCTTTCGGTTTATCGTTTAGCTTCAGTCCTGCTCGATCTAGCTTTCCCAAGGCTCGATCTAGCTCTATTCGCCCCACTAGAGGGCTCTCTAAGACCCCTCGGTCTTAGTGTTAGCTCCGGTACTGCTCGGTCGTGCTTGCTGAAGGCCCGACCCAGCTTTAGTTAGATTCTCGTACTTTCTCTTGGCCTCTCTAGGAGGACCAGACAGACCTCTCGGTCTATCGTTTAGCTTCAGTCCTGCTCGATCTAGCTTGCCCAAGGCTTGATCAAGCTCTATTCGCCCCGCTAGAGGGCTCTCTAAGACCCCTCGGTCTTAGTGTTATCTTCTGTAATGCCTAACCAAGCTTACTACAGGCCTTGGTCAGGTCTTTATCGGTCACCGATTAGTAACAGACCAATCATAGGGCCTTCCACCCTATCCGGGTTGAGGTCTTTAGTCCAGCCATATTTTGACAAGACACCTCTCCCTAATAATGCCCCACACATAGAATTACTGTCCATGCAGTATTTAACTTGTGTTTTTTTCTAAAATTTGATTTTCACTTTTTGGAGGTTCATTTGCTCCTCTGACACTCTTTCAGCTTCAATCTTACTCGATCTAGCTTTCCCAAGGCTCGATCTAGCTCTATTCGCCCCACTAGAGGGCTCTCTAAGACACTTCGGTCTTAGTGTTAGCTCCGGTCTTGCTCAATCGTGCTTGCTGAAGGCGCGATCAAGCTTTAGTTAGCTTCTCGTACTTCCTCTTGGCCTCTCTAGGAGGACCAGACAGACCTCTCGGTCTATCGTTTAGCTTCAGTCCTGCTCGATCTAGCTTTCCCAAGGCTCGATCTAGCTCTATTCGCCCTGCTAGAGGGCTCTCTAAGACCCCTCGGTCTTAGTGTTAGCTCCGGTACAGCTCGGTCGTGCTTGCTGAAGGCCCGATCAAGCTTTAGTTAGATTCTCGTACTTTCTCTTGGCCTCTCTAGGAGGACCAGACAGACCTCTCGGTCTATCGTTTAGCTTCAGTCCTGCTTGATCTAGCTTTCCCAAGGCTCGATCTAGCTCTATTCGCCCTGCTAGAGGGCTCTCTAAGACCCCTCGGTCTTAGTGTTAGCTCCGGTACAGCTCGGTCGTGCTTGCTGAAGGCCCGATCAAGCTTTAGTTAGCTTCTCGTACTTTCTCTTGGCCTCTCTAGGAGGACCAGACAGACCTCTCGGTCTATCGTTTAGCTTCAGTCCTGCTCGATCTAGCTTTCCCAAGGCTCGATCTAGATCTATTCGCCCTGCTAGAGGGCTCTCTAAGACCCCTCGGTCTTAGTGTTAGCTCCGGTACAGCTCGGTCGTGCTTGCTGAAGGCCTGATCAAGCTTTAGTTAGCTTCTCGTACTTTCTCTTGGCCTCTCTAGGAGGACCAGACAGACCTTTCGGTCTCTTGCTTAGCTTCAGTCCTGCTCGATCTAGCTTTCCCAAGGCTCGATCTAGCTCTATTCGCCCCGCTAGAGGGCTCTCTAAGACCCCTCGGTCTTAGTGTTAACTCCTGTAATGCCTAACCAAGCTTACTACAGGCCTTGGTCAGGTCTTTATCGGTCACCGATTAGTAACAGACCGATCATGGGGCCTTCCACCCTATCCGGGTTGAGGTCTTTAGTCCAGCCATATTTTGACAAGACACCTCCCCCTAATAATGCCCCACACATAGAAATACTGTCCATGCAGTATTTAACTTGTGTTTTTTCTAAAATTTGATTTTCACTTTTTGGAGGTTCATTTGCTCCTCTGACACTCTTTCAGCTTCAATCTTACTCGATCTAGCTTTCCCAAGGCTCGATCTAGCTCTATTCGCCCCACCAGAGGGCTCTCTAAGACACTTCGGTCTTAGTGTTAGCTCCGGTCTTGCTCAATCGTGCTTGCTGAAGGCGCGATCAAGCTTTAGTTAGCTTCTCGTACTTTCTCTTGGCCTCTCTAGGAGGACCAGACAGACCTCTCGGTCTATCGTTTAGCTTCAGTCCTGCTCGATCTAGCTTTCCCAAGGCTCGATCTAGCTCTATTCGCCCCGCTAGAGGGCTCTCTAAGACCCCTCGGTCTTAGTGTTAGCTCCGGTACAGCTCGGTCGTGCTTGCTGAAGGCCCGATCAAGCTTTAGTTGGCTTCTCGTACTTTCTCTTGGCCTCTCTAGGAGGACCAGACAGACCTCTCGGTCTCTTGCTTAGCTTCAGTCCTGCTCGATCTAGCTTGCCCAAGGCTTGATCAAGCTCTATTCGCCCCGCTAGAGGGCTCTCTAAGACCCCTCGGTCTTAGTGTTAGCTCCGGTACAGCTCGGTCGTGCTTGCTGAAGGCCCGATCAAGCTTTAGTTAGCTTCTCGTTTTTTCTCTTGGCCTCTCTAGGAGGACCAGACAGACCTCTCGGTCTATCGTTTAGCTTCAGTCCTGCTCGATCTAGCTTTCCCAAGGCTCGATCTAGCTCTATTCGCCCCGCTAGAGGGCTCTCTAAGACCCCTCGGTCTTAGTGTTAGCTCCGGTACAGCTCGGTCGTGCTTGCTGAAGGCCCGATCAAGCTTTAGTTGGCTTCTCGTACTTTCTCTTGGCCTCTCTAGGAGGACCAGACAGACCTCTCGGTCTATCCTTTAGCTTCAGTCCTGCTCGATCTAGCTTTCCCAAGGCTCGATCTAGCTCTATTCGCCCCGCTAGAGGGCTCTCTAAGACCCCTCGGTCTTAGTGTTATCTCCTGTAATGCCTAACCAAGCTTACTACAGGCCTTGGTCAGGTCTTTATCGGTCACCGATTAGTAACAGACCGATCATAGGGCCTTCCACCCTATCTGGGTTGAGGTCTTTAGTCCAGCCATATTTTGACAAGACACCTCCCCCTAATAATGCCCCACACATAGAATTACTGTTTATGCAGCTTTTCACTTGTGAAATTTTTAATTTTCGCAATTATTATAGAATAAGTGTTTGCGCAGCTTTTCATAGGTCGAGCTCTAGCTAGCTAGCTCAAGCTAGCTAGCTAGCTCAAGCTCAAGCTATCTAGCTCAAGCTCAAGCCAGCTAGCTCAAGCTCAAGCTAGCTAGCTAGCTCAAGCTCAAGCTAGCTAGCTAGCTCAAGCTCAAGCTAGCTAGCTCAAGCTCAAGCTAGCTAGCTCAAGCTCAAGCTAGCTAGCTAGCTCAAGCTCAAGCTCAAGCTAGCTAGCTCAAGCTCAAGCTCAAGCTAGCTAGCTAGCTCAAGCTCAAGCTAGCTAGCTAGCTCAAGCTCAAGCTAGCTAGCTAGCTCAAGCTCAAGCTAGCTAGCTCAAGCTCAAGCTCAAGCTCAAGCTAGCTAGCTAGCTCAAGCTAGCTAGCTAGCTCAAGCTCAAGCTAGCTAGCTAGCTCAAGTTCAAGCTAGCTAGCTAGCTCAAGCTCAAGCTAGCTAGCTAGCTCAAGCTCAAGCTAGCTAGCTCAAGCTCAAGCTAGCTAGCTCAAGCTCAAGCTAGCTAGCTAGCTCAAGCTCAAGCTCAAGCTAGCTAGCTCAAGCTCAAGCTCAAGCTAGCTAGCTAGCTCAAGCTCAAGCTAGCTAGCTAGCTCAAGCTCAAGCTCAAGCTAGCTAGCTAGCTCAAGTTCAAGCTAGCTAGCTAGCTCAAGCTCAAGCTAGCTAGCTCAAGCTCAAGCTAGCTAGCTCAAGCTCAAGCCAGCTAGCTCAAGCTCAAGCTCAAGCTAGCTAGCTAGCTCAAGCACAAGCTAGCTAGCTAGCTCAATCTCAAGCTAGCTAGCTCAAGCTCAAGCTAGCTAGCTCAAGCTCAAGCTAGCTAGCTAGCTCAAGCTCAAGCTCAAGCTAGCTAGCTCAAGCTCAAGCTCAAGCTAGCTAGCTAGCTCAAGCTCAAGCTAGCTAGCTAGCTCAAGCTCAAGCTCAAGCTAGCTAGCTCAAGCTCAAGCTCAAGCTAGCTAGCTAGCTCAAGCTCAAGCTGGCTAGCTAGCTCAAGCTCAAGCTAGCTAGCTAGCTCAAGCTCAAGCTAGCTAGCTCAAGCTCAAGCTCAAGCTCAAGCTAGCTAGCTAGCTCAAGCTAGCTAGCTAGCTCAAGCTCAAGCTAGCTAGCTAGCTCAAGTTCAAGCTAGCTAGCTAGCTCAAGCTCAAGCTCAAGCTAGCTAGCTAGCTCAAGCTCAAGCTAGCTAGCTCAAGCTCAAGCTAGCTAGCTCAAGCTCAAGCTAGCTAGCTAGCTCAAGCTCAAGCTCAAGCTAGCTAGCTCAAGCTCAAGCTCAAGCTAGCTAGCTAGCTCAAGCTCAAGCTAGCTAGCTAGCTCAAGCTCAAGCTAGCTAGCTAGCTCAAGTTCAAGCTAGCTAGCTAGCTCAAGCTCAAGCTAGCTAGCTCAAGCTCAAGCTAGCTAGCTCAAACTCAAGCTAGCTAGCTAGCTCAAGTTCAAGCTAGCTAGCTAGCTCAAGCTCAAGCTAGCTAGCTAGCTCAAGCTCAAGCTAGCTAGCTCAAGCTCAAGCTAGCTAGCTCAAGCTCCAGCTAGCTAGCTAGCTCAAGCTCAAGCTCAAGCTAGCTAGCTCAAGCTCAAGCTCAAGCTAGCTAGCTAGCTCAAGCTCAAGCTAGCTAGCTAGCTCAAGCTCAAGCTAGCTAGCTAGCTCAAGTTCAAGCTAGCTAGCTAGCTCAAGCTCAAGCTAGCTAGCTCAAGCTCAAGCTAGCTAGCTCAAGCTCAAGCCAGCTAGCTCAAGCTCAAGCTCAAGCTAGCTAGCTAGCTCAAGCACAAGCTTGCTAGCTAGCTCAAGCTCAAGCTAGCTAGCTCAAGCTCAAGCTAGCTAGCTCAAGCTCAAGCTAGCTAGCTCAAGCTCAAGCTCAAGCTAGCTAGCTAGCTCAAGCACAAGCTTGCTAGCTAGCTCAAGCTCAAGCTAGCTAGCTCAAGCTCAAGCTAGCTAGCTCAAGCTCAAGCTAGCTAGCTAGCTCAAGCTCAAGCTCAAGCTAGCTAGCTCAAGCTCAAGCTCAAGCTAGCTAGCTGGCTCAAGCTCAAGCTAGCTAGCTAGCTCAAGCTCAAGCTAGCTAGCTAGCTCAAGCTCAAGCTAGCTAGCTCAAGCTCAAGCTCAAGCTAGCTAGCTAGCTCAAGCTAGCTAGCTAGCTCAAGCTCAAGCTAGCTAGCTAGCTCAAGTTCAAGCTAGCTAGCTAGCTCAAGCTCAAGCTAGCTAGCTAGCTCAAGCTCAAGCTAGCTAGCTCAAGCTCAAGCTAGCTAGCTCAAGCTCAAGCTAGCTAGCTAGCTCAAGCTCAAGCTCAAGCTAGCTAGCTCAAGCTCAAGCTCAAGCTAGCTAGCTAGCTCAAGCTCAAGCTAGCTAGCTAGCTCAAGCTCAAGCTAGCTAGCTAGCTCAAGTTCAAGCTAGCTAGCTAGCTCAAGCTCAAGCTAGCTAGCTCAAGCTCAAGCTAGCTAGCTCAAGCTCAAGCCAGCTAGCTCAAGCTCAAGCTCAAGCTAGCTAGCTAGCTCAAGCACAAGCTAGCTAGCTAGCTCAAGCTCAAGCTAGCTAGCTCAAGCTCAAGCTAGCTAGCTCAAGCTCAAGCTAGCTAGCTAGCTCAAGCTCAAGCTCAAGCTAGCTAGCTCAAGCTCAAGCTCAAGCTAGCTAGCTAGCTCAAGCTCAAGCTAGCTAGCTAGCTCAAGCTCAAGCTAGCTAGCTCAAGCTCAAGCTCAAGCTAGCTAGCTAGCTCAAGCTCAAGCTAGCTAGCTAGCTCAAGCTCAAGCTAGCTAGCTAGCTCAAGCTCAAGCTAGCTAGCTCAAGCTCAAGCTCAAGCTCAAGCTAGCTAGCTAGCTCAAGCTAGCTAGCTAGCTCAAGCTCAAGCTAGCTAGCTAGCTCAAGTTCAAGCTAGCTAGCTAGCTCAAGCTCAAGCTAGCTAGCTAGCTCAAGCTCAAGCTAGCTAGCTCAAGCTCAAGCTAGCTAGCTCAAGCTCAAGCTAGCTAGCTAGCTCAAGCTCAAGCTCAAGCTAGCTAGCTCAAGCTCAAGCTCAAGCTAGCTAGCTAGCTCAAGCTCAAGCTAGCTAGCTAGCTCAAGCTCAAGCTAGCTAGCTAGCTCAAGTTCAAGCTAGCTAGCTAGCTCAAGCTCAAGCTAGCTAGCTCAAGCTCAAGCTAGCTAGCTCAAACTCAAGCTAGCTAGCTAGCTCAAGTTCAAGCTAGCTAGCTAGCTCAAGCTCAAGCTAGCTAGCTAGCTCAAGCTCAAGCTAGCTAGCTCAAGCTCAAGCTAGCTAGCTCAAGCTCAAGCTAGCTAGCTAGCTCAAGCTCAAGCTCAAGCTAGCTAGCTCAAGCTCAAGCTCAAGCTAGCTAGCTAGCTCAAGCTCAAGCTAGCTAGCTAGCTCAAGCTCAAGCTAGCTAGCTAGCTCAAGTTCAAGCTAGCTAGCTAGCTCAAGCTCAAGCTAGCTAGCTCAAGCTCAAGCTAGCTAGCTCAAGCTCAAGCCAGCTAGCTCAAGCTCAAGCTCAAGCTAGCTAGCTAGCTCAAGCACAAGCTTGCTAGCTAGCTCAAGCTCAAGCTAGCTAGCTCAAGCTCAAGCTAGCTAGCTCAAGCTCAAGCTAGCTAGCTCAAGCTCAAGCTCAAGCTAGCTAGCTAGCTCAAGCACAAGCTTGCTAGCTAGCTCAAGCTCAAGCTAGCTAGCTCAAGCTCAAGCTAGCTAGCTCAAGCTCAAGCTAGCTAGCTAGCTCAAGCTCAAGCTCAAGCTAGCTAGCTCAAGCTCAAGCTCAAGCTAGCTAGCTAGCTCAAGCTCAAGCTAGCTAGCTAGCTCAAGCTCAAGCTAGCTAGCTAGCTCAAGCTCAAGCTAGCTAGCTCAAGCTCAAGCTCAAGCTAGCTAGCTAGCTCAAGCTAGCTAGCTAGCTCAAGCTCAAGCTAGCTAGCTAGCTCAAGTTCAAGCTAGCTAGCTAGCTCAAGCTCAAGCTAGCTAGCTAGCTCAAGCTCAAGCTATCTAGCTCAAGCTCAAGCTAGCTAGCTCAAGCTCAAGCTAGCTAGCTAGCTCAAGCTCAAGCTCAAGCTAGCTAGCTCAAGCTCAAGCTCAAGCTAGCTAGCTAGCTCAAGCTCAAGCTAGCTAGCTAGCTCAAGCTCAAGCTAGCTAGCTAGCTCAAGTTCAAGCTAGCTAGCTAGCTCAAGCTCAAGCTAGCTAGCTCAAGCTCAAGCTAGCTAGCTCAAGCTCAAGCCAGCTAGCTCAAGCTCAAGCTCAAGCTAGCTAGCTAGCTCAAGCTCAAGCTCAAGCTCAAGCTAGCTAGCTAGCTCAAGTTCAAGCTAGCTAGCTAGCTCAAGCTCAAGCTAGCTAGCTCAAGCTCAAGCTAGCTAGCTCAAGCTCAAGCCAGCTAGCTCAAGCTCAAGCTCAAGCTAGCTAGCTAGCTCAAGCTCAAGCTAGCTAGCTCAAGCTCAAGCTAGCTAGCTAGCTAGCTCAAGCTCAAGCTCAAGCTAGCTAGCTCAAGCTCAAGCTCAAGCTAGCTAGCTCAAGCTCAAGCTCAAGCTAGCTAGCTCAAGCTCAAGCTCAAGCTAGCTAGCTCAAGCCCAAGCTCAAGCTAGCTAGCTAGCTCAAGCTCAAGCTAGCTAGCTCAAGCTCAAGCTCAAGCTCAAGCTAGCTAGCTAGCTAGCTCAAGCTCAAGCTCAAGCTAGCTAGCTAGCTCAAGCTCAAGCTAGCTAGCTCAAGCTCAAGCTAGCTAGCTAGCTCAAGTTCAAGCTAGCTAGCTAGCTCAAGCTCAAGCTAGCTAGCTAGCTCAAGCTCAAGCTAGCTAGCTCAAGCTCAAGCTAGCTAGCTCAAGCTCAAGCTAGCTAGCTAGCTCAAGCTCAAGCTCAAGCTAGCTAGCTCAAGCTCAAGCTCAAGCTAGCTAGCTAGCTCAAGCTCAAGCTAGCTAGCTAGCTCAAGCTCAAGCTAGCTAGCTAGCTCAAGTTCAAGCTAGCTAGCTAGCTCAAGCTCAAGCTAGCTAGCTCAAGCTCAAGCTAGCTAGCTCAAACTCAAGCTAGCTAGCTAGCTCAAGTTCAAGCTAGCTAGCTAGCTCAAGCTCAAGCTAGCTAGCTAGCTCAAGCTCAAGCTAGCTAGCTCAAGCTCAAGCTAGCTAGCTCAAGCTCAAGCTAGCTAGCTAGCTCAAGCTCAAGCTCAAGCTAGCTAGCTCAAGCTCAAGCTCAAGCTAGCTAGCTAGCTCAAGCTCAAGCTAGCTAGCTAGCTCAAGCTCAAGCTAGCTAGCTAGCTCAAGTTCAAGCTAGCTAGCTAGGTCAAGCTCAAGCTAGCTAGCTCAAGCTCAAGCTAGCTAGCTCAAGCTCAAGCCAGCTAGCTCAAGCTCAAGCTCAAGCTAGCTAGCTAGCTCAAGCACAAGCTTGCTAGCTAGCTCAAGCTCAAGCTAGCTAGCTCAAGCTCAAGCTAGCTAGCTCAAGCTCAAGCTAGCTAGCTCAAGCTCAAGCTCAAGCTAGCTAGCTAGCTCAAGCACAAGCTTGCTAGCTAGCTCAAGCTCAAGCTAGCTAGCTCAAGCTCAAGCTAGCTAGCTCAAGCTCAAGCTAGCTAGCTAGCTCAAGCTCAAGCTCAAGCTAGCTAGCTCAAGCTCAAGCTCAAGCTAGCTAGCTAGCTCAAGCTCAAGCTAGCTAGCTAGCTCAAGCTCAAGCTAGCTAGCTAGCTCAAGCTCAAGCTAGCTAGCTCAAGCTCAAGCTCAAGCTAGCTAGCTAGCTCAAGCTAGCTAGCTAGCTCAAGCTCAAGCTAGCTAGCTAGCTCAAGTTCAAGCTAGCTAGCTAGCTCAAGCTCAAGCTAGCTAGCTAGCTCAAGCTCAAGCTAGCTAGCTCAAGCTCAAGCTAGCTAGCTCAAGCTCAAGCTAGCTAGCTAGCTCAAGCTCAAGCTCAAGCTAGCTAGCTCAAGCTCAAGCTCAAGCTAGCTAGCTAGCTCAAGCTCAAGCTAGCTAGCTAGCTCAAGCTCAAGCTAGCTAGCTAGCTCAAGTTCAAGCTAGCTAGCTAGCTCAAGCTCAAGCTAGCTAGCTCAAGCTCAAGCTAGCTAGCTCAAGCTCAAGCCAGCTAGCTCAAGCTCAAGCTCAAGCTAGCTAGCTAGCTCAAGCTCAAGCTCAAGCTAGCTAGCTAGCTCAAGTTCAAGCTAGCTAGCTAGCTCAAGCTCAAGCTAGCTAGCTCAAGCTCAAGCTAGCTAGCTCAAGCTCAAGCCAGCTAGCTCAAGCTCAATCTCAAGCTAGCTAGCTAGCTCAAGCTCAAGCTAGCTAGCTCAAGCTCAAGCTAGCTAGCTAGCTAGCTCAAGCTCAAGCTCAAGCTAGCTAGCTCAAGCTCAAGCTCAAGCTAGCTAGCTCAAGCTCAAGCTCAAGCTAGCTAGCTCAAGCTCAAGCTCAAGCTAGCTAGCTCAAGCTCAAGCTCAAGCTAGCTAGCTAGCTCAAGCTCAAGCTAGCTAGCTCAAGCTCAAGCTCAAGCTCAAGCTAGCTAGCTAGCTAGCTCAAGCTCAAGCTCAAGCTAGCTAGCTAGCTCAAGCTCAAGCTAGCTAGCTCAAGCTCAAGCCAGCTAGCTCAAGCTCAAGCTCAAGCTAGCTAGCTAGCTCAAGCTCAAGCTAGCTAGCTCAAGCTCAAGCCAGCTAGCTCAAGCTCAAGCTCAAGCTCAAGCTAGCTAGCTAGCTCAAGCTCAAGCTAGATAGCTAGCTCAAGCTAGCTAGCTAGCTCAAGCTCAAGCTCAAGCTAGCTAGCTAGCTAGCTCAAGCTCAAGCTAGCTAGCTCAAGCTCAAGCCAGCTAGCTCAAGCTCAAGCTCAAGCTAGCTAGCTAGCTCAAGCTCAAGCTAGCTAGCTCAAGCTCAAGCTCAAGCGAGCTAGCTAGCTCAAGCTCAAGCTAGCTAGCTAGCTCAAGCTCAAGCTAGCTAACTCAAGCTAACTCAGCTAGCTCAAGCTAACTCAAGCTAGCTAAAGCTAACTCAAGCTAACTCAAGCTAACTCAAGCTAACTCAAGCTAGCTAAAGCTAACTCAAGCTAACTCAAGCTAACCCGAGCTAACTCAAGCTAGCTCAAGCTAACCCAAGCTAGCTAAAGCTAACTCAAGCTAACTCAAGCTAATTCAAGCTAACTCAAGCTAACTCAAGCTAACTCAAGCTAACTCAAGCTAGCTAAAGCTAACTCAAGCTAACTCAAGCTAACTCAAGCTAACCCGAGCTAACTCAAGCTAACTGAAGGTAGCTAAAGCTAGTTCAAGCTAACTCAAGCTAGCTAAAGCTAAGACAAGCTAACTCAAGCTAACTCAAGCTAACTCAAGCTAACTCAAGCTAACTCAAGCTAGTTCAAGCTAACTCAAGCTAACTCAAGCTAACTCAAGCTAGCTAAAGCTAACTCAAGCTAGCTCAAGCTAACTCAAGCTAACCCGAGCTAACTCAAGCTAACTCAAGGTAGCTAAAGCTAGTTCAAGCTAACTCAAGCTAGCTAAAGCTAAGACAAGCTAACTCAAGCTAACTCAAGCTAACTCAAGCTAACTGAAGGTAGCTAAAGCTAGTTCAAGCTAACTCAAGCTAGCTAAAGCTAAGACAAGCTAACTCAAGCTAACTCAAGCTAACTCAAGCTAACTCAAGCTAACTCAAGCTAGTTCAAGCTAACTCAAGCTAACTCAAGCTAACTCAAGCTAGCTAAAGCTAACTCAAGCTAACTCAAGCTAACTCAAGCTAACCCGAGCTAACTCAAGCTAACTCAAGGTAGCTAAAGCTAGTTCAAGCTAACTCAAGCTAGCTAAAGCTAAGACAAGCTAACTCAAGCTAGCTAAAGCTAACTCAAGCTAACTCAAGCTAACTCAAGCTAGTTCAAGCTAACTCAAGCTAGCTAAAGCTAACTCAAGCTAACTCAAGCTAACTCAAGCTAGCTCAAGCTAACTCAAGCTAGTTCAAGCTAACTCAAGCTAGCTAAAGCTAACTCAAGCTAACTCAAGCTAACTCAAGCTAACTCAAGCTAGCTAAAGCTAACTCAAGCTAACTCAAGCTAACCCGAGCTAACTCAAGCTAGCTCAAGCTAACCCAAGCTAGCTAAAGCTAACTCAAGCTAACTCAAGCTAATTCAAGCTAACTCAAGCTAACTCAAGCTAACTCAAGCTAACTCAAGCTAGCTAAAGCTAACTCAAGCTAACTCAAGCTAACTCAAGCTAACCCGAGCTAACTCAAGCTAACTCAAGGTAGCTAAAGCTAGTTCAAGCTAACTCAAGCTAGCTAAAGCTAAGACAAGCTAACTCAAGCTAACTCAAGCTAACTCAAGCTAACTCAAGCTAACTCAAGCTAACTCAAGCTAGCTAAAGCTAACTCAAGCTAACTCAAGCTAACTCAAGCTAACCCGAGCTAACTCAAGCTAACTCAAGGTAGCTAAAGCTAGTTCAAGCTAACTCAAGCTAGCTAAAGCTAAGACAAGCTAACTCAAGCTAACTCAAGCTAACTCAAGCTAACTCAAGCTAACTAAAGCTAGTTCAAGCTAACTCAAGCTAGCTAAAGCTAACTCAAGCTAACTCAAGCTAACTCAAGCTAGCTCAAGCTAACTCAAGCTAGTTCAAGCTAACTCAAGCTAGCTAAAGCTAACTCAAGCTAACTCAAGCTAACTCAAGCTAACTCAAGCTAGCTAAAGCTAACTCAAGCTAACTCAAGCTAACCCGAGCTAACTCAAGCTAGCTCAAGCTAACCCAAGCTAGCTAAAGCTAACTCAAGCTAACTCAAGCTAATTCAAGCTAACTCAAGCTAACTCAAGCTAACTCAAGCTAACTCAAGCTAGCTAAAGCTAACTCAAGCTAACTCAAGCTAACTCAAGCTAACCCGAGCTAACTCAAGCTAACTCAAGGTAGCTAAAGCTAGTTCAAGCTAACTCAAGCTAGCTAAAGCTAAGACAAGCTAACTCAAGCTAACTCAAGCTAACTCAAGCTAACTCAAGCTAACTCAAGCTAACTCAAGCTAATTCAAGCTAACTCAAGCTAACTCAAGCTAACTCAAGCTAGCTAAAGCTAACTCAAGCTAACTCAAGCTAACTCAAGCTAACCCGAGCTAACTCAAGCTAACTCAAGGTAGCTAAAGCTAGTTCAAGCTAGCTCAAGCTAGCTAAAGCTAAGACAAGCTAACTCAAGCTAACTCAAGCTAACTCAAGCTAACTCAAGCTAGTTCAAGCTAACTCAAGCTAGCTAAAGCTAACTCAAGCTAACTCAAGCTAACTCAAGCTAGCTCAAGCTAACTCAAGCTAGTTCAAGCTAACTCAAGCTAGCTAAAGCTAACTCAAGCTAACTCAAGCTAACTCAAGCTAGCTCAAGCTAACTCAAGCTAACTCAAGCTAACTCAAGCTAACCCGAGCTAACTCAAGCTAACTCAAGGTAGCTAAAGCTAGTTCAAGCTAGCTCAAGCTAGCTAAAGCTAAGACAAGCTAACTCAAGCTAACTCAAGCTAACTCAAGCTAACTCAAGCTAGTTCAAGCTAACTCAAGCTAGCTAAAGCTAACTCAAGCTAACTCAAGCTAACTCAAGCTAGCTCAAGCTAACTCAAGCTAGTTCAAGCTAACTCAAGCTAGCTAAAGCTAACTCAAGCTAACTCAAGCTAACTCAAGCTAGCTCAAGCTAACTCAAGCTAGTTCAAGCTAACTCAAGCTAGCTAAAGCTAACTCAAGCTAACTCAAGCTAACTCAAGCTAACTCAAGCTAGCTAAAGCTAACTCAAGCTAACTCAAGCTAACCCGAGCTAACTCAAGCTAGCTCAAGCTAACCCAAGCTAGCTAAAGCTAACTCAAGCTAACTCAAGCTAATTCAAGCTAACTCAAGCTAACTCAAGCTAACTCAAGCTAACTCAAGCTAGCTAAAGCTAACTCAAGCTAACTCAAGCTAACTCAAGCTAACCCGAGCTAACTCAAGCTAACTCAAGGTAGCTAAAGCTAGTTCAAGCTAACTCAAGCTAGCTAAAGCTAAGACAAGCTAACTCAAGCTAACTCAAGCTAACTCAAGCTAACTCAAGCTAACTCAAGCTAGTTCAAGCTAACTCAAAGCTAACTCAAGCTAACTCAAGCTAGCTAAAGCTAACTCAAGCTAACTCAAGCTAACTCAAGCTAACCCGAGCTAACTCAAGCTAACTCAAGGTAGCTAAAGCTAGTTCAAGCTAGCTCAAGCTAGCTAAAGCTAAGACAAGCTAACTCAAGCTAACTCAAGCTAACTCAAGCTAGTTCAAGCTAACTCAAGCTAGCTAAAGCTAACTCAAGCTAACTCAAGCTAACTCAAGCTAGCTCAAGCTAACTCAAGCTAGTTCAAGCTAACTCAAGCTAGCTAAAGCTAACTCAAGCTAACTCAAGCTAACTCAAGCTAACTCAAGCTAGCTAAAGCTAACTCAAGCTAACTCAAGCTAACCCGAGCTAACTCAAGCTAGCTCAAGCTAACCCAAGCTAGCTAAAGCTAACTCAAGCTAACTCAAGCTAATTCAAGCTAACTCAAGCTAACTCAAGCTAACTCAAGCTAACTCAAGCTAGCTAAAGCTAACTCAAGCTAACTCAAGCTAACTCAAGCTAACCCGAGCTAACTCAAGCTAACTCAAGGTAGCTAAAGCTAGTTCAAGCTAACTCAAGCTAGCTAAAGCTAAGACAAGCTAACTCAAGCTAACTCAAGCTAACTCAAGCTAACTCAAGCTAACTCAAGCTAACTCAAGCTAGTTCAAGCTAACTCAAGCTAACTCAAGCTAACTCAAGCTAGCTAAAGCTAACTCAAGCTAACTCAAGCTAACTCAAGCTAACCCGAGCTAACTCAAGCTAACTCAAGGTAGCTAAAGCTAGTTCAAGCTAACTCAAGCTAGCTAAAGCTAAGACAAGCTAACTCAAGCTAACTCAAGCTAACTCAAGCTAACTCAAGCTAACTAAAGCTAGTTCAAGCTAACTCAAGCTAGCTAAAGCTAACTCAAGCTAACTCAAGCTAACTCAAGCTAGCTCAAGCTAACTCAAGCTAGTTCAAGCTAACTCAAGCTAGCTAAAGCTAACTCAAGCTAACTCAAGCTAACTCAAGCTAACTCAAGCTAGCTAAAGCTAACTCAAGCTAACTCAAGCTAACCCGAGCTAACTCAAGCTAGCTCAAGCTAACCCAAGCTAGCTAAAGCTAACTCAAGCTAACTCAAGCTAATTCAAGCTAACTCAAGCTAACTCAAGCTAACTCAAGCTAACTCAAGCTAGCTAAAGCTAACTCAAGCTAACTCAAGCTAACTCAAGCTAACCCGAGCTAACTCAAGCTAACTCAAGGTAGCTAAAGCTAGTTCAAGCTAACTCAAGCTAGCTAAAGCTAAGACAAGCTAACTCAAGCTAACTCAAGCTAACTCAAGCTAACTCAAGCTAACTCAAGCTAGTTCAAGCTAACTTAATGAAGTTAACCCAAGCTAACTTGGGTTAATGAAGTCAAACTCAAGCTAACCCGAGCTAACTCAAGCTAACTCAAGCTAATTCAAGCTAACTCAAGCTAACTCAAGCTAATTCAAGCTAACTCAAGCTAATTCAAGCTAACTCAAGCTAGCTCAAGCTAACTCAAGCTAACCCAAGCTAACTTAAGCTAGCTTAAGCTAATTAAAGCTAATTAAAGCTAACTCAAGCTAACCCAAGCTAACTTAAGCTAGCTCTAGCTGGCTGCCACTGTTAGGCCATTTGGGAGCGCTTTTCTCGCACTCTGATTGGCTGCCACTGTTAGGCCATTTGGGAGCGCTTTTCTCGCACTCTGATTGGCTGCCACTGTTAGGCCATTTGGGAGCGCTTTTCTCGCACTCTGATTGGCTGCCACTGTTAGGCCATTTGGGAGCGCTTTTCTCGCACTCTGATTGGCTGCCACTGTTAGGCCATTTGGGAGCGCTTTTCTCGCACTCTGATTGGCTGCCACTGTTAGGCCATTTGGGAGCGCTTTTCTCGCACTCTGATTGGCTGCCACTGTTAGGCCATTTGGGAGCGCTTTTCTCGCACTCTGATTGGCTGCCACTGTTAGGCCATTTGGGAGCGCTTTTCTCGCACTCTGATTGGCTGCCACTGTTAGGCCATTTGGGAGCGCTTTTCTCGCACTCTGATTGGCTGCCACTGTTAGGCCATTTGGGAGCGCTTTTCTCGCACTCTGATTGGCTGCCACTGTTAGGCCATTTGGGAGCGCTTTTCTCGCACTCTGATTGGCTGCCACTGTTAGGCCATTTGGGAGCGCTTTTCTCGCACTCTGATTGGCTGCCACTGTTAGGCCATTTGGGAGCGCTTTTCTCGCACTCTGATTGGCTGCCACTGTTAGGCCATTTGGGAGCGCTTTTCTCGCACTCTGATTGGCTGCCACTGTTAGGCCATTTGGGAGCGCTTTTCTCGCACTCTGATTGGCTGCCACTGTTAGGCCATTTGGGAGCGCTTTTCTCGCACTCTGATTGGCTGCCACTGTTAGGCCATTTGGGAGCGCTTTTCTCGCACTCTGATTGGCTGCCAGTGTTAGGCCATTTGGGAGCGCTTTTCTCGCTTTTCTCTTCAGCTTACTTC
>NW_027449596.1:0-43000 GCF_964194025.1 Convolutriloba macropyga | reverse complement strand
GCCAACTAAGCCAAAGATACAACAGACAACGGCGCCGCCAAATCAAACCACAGAGTCAAATAACGATCTCGCGGTGCCAATGGGATTACCGAATTCAGGTATCGTTATCGCGGAGCCACCAAGCAGACCAAAGAGAAAAGCAGCTACGAAAGCATCCGCAGCGCTACTTCCCTCAAAACGAAAACGCTCCGCCATATCGACCACAGAATCGGACGAATCTGTGACTCCAATTCAATCATGCCCTCCCACAACACCAAGTACTGCAGCAATTGGAAAACAGAAAAGACGGCAAAACCTTAAGAAACAACAAATCGAAAACAAGTCTATAATCTCGGCAATACAAACTGCTGCAGCACAGTCCAACCAAGAGGAGTCAAACTTCACAGTCGGCCCATGCTCTCCAACAACCTCTTATCCAACTCAATTCTACGTGTCTCCCAATTACGAGGAACCAGAGTTGTCTATAACAGTTGGCGAAGCGGAGAGATATTATGAAAGTGAAAGCGATTAATGAGTAAAACTGGGCATTCAAAACTCTGATTAAAACATTACAGTATTAATTATTTTAACAAGTACATATTGACTATTAATTTTCTGATAAATAACATGTTATTTATTTTTGCCAAGGGGGAAATGTGGTACAATAGTACTTTTTTAGTTTGAGTTCATTATTTTGGTGTAACCAATTTAGTTCAATTTCTGTTAAACTTAATTTAGTTCAATTTATCCATTTTAATTTGTTCATCCATTTCGTTTAATTTTGAAGATCAAATCTTATGATTTCATACTTGTTAATTTGTTTATATCCTATGCATGATCTTTTGTCTGTTCACCCTGTCTCGTGATTGTAAGTTGCCGCATTTTAGTTATGTTATCTTGTGAACAAATTGTGAAGCAGTTTTGTTAATTTTGCCTAATTTCATTCTTCCTAATTTCGTAATTCAAAATAGTTGACTCTCTCTCTTAACTAGATTTCGATTCGCCAAAGTCTAAATTCAGACGTATCAAAAGTTTGGTAACTTTCGCTAAGCGAAATACACTACAAATAATTGAACGCGATTTCTCTCCGCCAATTCAGCCTAAAATTTGTAACTCAAATAGGCAACATTCTAATAACAAAATAAAGCCTTAAATCGCTCCGCCAATTCACTCTTAAATTGGCCGAAGTAAAGAACTCTATTTGGCACTACGAAACAATTCAAATCTACAGATTGTAAATCTGTACGACACCGTTTTCCATAACGTCATTTTTTTCAGTGTAAATATGATGTCACGGGAAGTGACATATAGATGTTTTGTTGATCATTCAGTATCAACAGCAGATTGAATCGCAAACCAATCTTACAGAATCTGTTGCTATTTTATTATGAATTACTGAAGTCATAAATAAGTCCTAATATTGCTTTGCTGATATTTAAGATAAATCGAGTTTGAGTTCCAATTGCACTTCATGTATAGTATATAAATATTGATCAAAATGAGCAAATCAATTTGGCTTTGATAGAACGTAGCATTAAGTTTCGGCTGTCATACCATTCGAAGGTCACTGCTTGATTTGATCTTCAATTAATGTGTTAAGTAGCTAAGCTACTCAATTGGGGTACAATGCGGTAAATAATTGAAATAAAGCGGCACTAAAGACTAAATCCTTCCTATACTGAAGTCTGGGCAAAGAGGGCCGACAACATTTGAACAAAATTATGCACATTTAGACACTTAAAATCTCAAACCTAAATGATCCATGCGGAAACTAAACGCGAGGGAGCAGCCTCAACAAATCTATTGCTGAATATGCATACTGACTAAACGTTGGGAATTAGAAAATCTGGAAGGTGAGTTGATACGTTATAAGTTGGCAGACAATTAATTTCAACATTTTTAAAATAAACGAAGCGCCCACTTTAGAGTCAGCCATAAGAAAACTAGTTAAATGCCAGCTACAAGACGCCAAAACTAATCCTTATAGAACTCCAAGCTGACAAAAAGGGACTTTAGAAAAAGTTTGTGAAATGACATCAAAATTAACCAGAAAAAATTATATCATCAGGAAATAGTTTTCTAAAACAAAAACGCATATAGCAAAACTGCAGACAATCTGGTACATCCTGGATCCCGAACACAAAATGTTCGGCCGGCCCTTAAGCTGGAGAGAGAGCAAGCAAGTGTGAAGTAGGAAATCGTTTTGCATGTGTAAGTAAAACGCATGTTTAAATCGACAAATTCTAGAAGATGGCGCACACAAATTTAGCGAGGCTGTTTAAAAAGATTATCAATCTAATGAATGCAAAATTGCACGATTTCAAGCCATCCAAGAAAAAGTAAACTTTTTAATACACGCCAGAAGCTATGCAGCACCCATTCCGGAAAAAAATTGAAGAAAGCCAGAAAAACGTAACTGACAAAAACCTAACTCACTTTTGGGAACAAGCGAACCCAAATGTAACATCATACACAGAAGCCAAAAAACCTTAATGAGAAACTGAGCGCGCAATGGCGAAGACGGCAATAAACGACGGAAGAAAAACAATGGCTAGTTGGGTTTGAAACTGTCACAAAACTGGGAACTTATTTCAAAGAACAATTCCATACAGTAGATATTGGAAAAGAAAATTCAAATGAAATGTATATTATAGCCTCAATGACCATAAAAAGCAGTCTAAAAGGATCAATTCAGAGATTGATAGAAAACGACCCCGCAAAAATATCAAGTACACACGAGATTTAAGGAATGGTCTCTATAATTTTCATATTGTTATTTGTCGTGATGTAAGCTACTCAAGCATATCATCTTGAAAAACTTGGAATGTTAAATTATCTGATAGAAACAGTGTCCGAAAAAACTTAAAAATTATCAAACGAGCCATAACCCACAGACAATATGAACCGCAGAAAGAATACCAACACACTGGGCAAACCAAATCAAAAATTGAAAATAAATTTTGCGCGACTTGTTTTAAATTGTTAACAAAAAAATAAGTTTTTGTATTTATTGATTCATAGATATTCAAAATAGCAATCGCAATTTATATCAACAATGGGAACGGTTCAAACAATGTAAACTTTTAAAACAATACCACGACATCCCTTCATTTCAAGGTACGTAAGAGGGAACCAAGGGAACCTGAAATTCACTACAAGCGTTTGCAACTTTGTTAACTTGTTAAAACGTTCCTATTGAAGATTTTTGACCCATTGAACACAAGAGACCAACAGTAATCGTAAAAGGTACGAAAAAGAACAACATGAAAGTCTCAATTTAAGGGCAGGGAACAAAACTTGATGTAGCAAAATGAGAAGTGGAATATTTAAAAACATGCGTATAACAAATCATCAGACCACAGGTCAGGCTCTCTTTCGAGATAAATTTAGTCGTCTACGAAATTCAGCAGTCAGAAAAAGGCCTGAAAACAAAATTTTAAATTTTGAAAAATTGTAAACGGTCCGTAACCGTTTAGCCCCCAAATCCTTCCCCTTGTTATTTAGTTCAAATTTATTGAATTCATATTCATAATCGCTGTAAAAGTCATACCTTTAACTTTGATTTTTCATGACTGTCAATGCCAAACCTTTTTATTCATTATCATACATGAGTTTCATTGTGCCACACTTAGCTTTGATCATAAATGATCATAAACCACACCTATGTAAGCTATTATTTAACAAACATACAAGCTTATAGAAGAACACACAGCAAAATAAACTCTTGAAAATCAGTCGTTGTCTCTGAAAGCGGATCACACTAAAGAAAATATAACAAATTCTGGCGCACGCTAGGTTTTAAAACCGAACCATCGACTCACAACACAGAGACAACCGAAAATTTCTGACTTATTGTTTTTCGCTAAAACTTTAAAAAATCCCACCTCCTAGCTGAATTATACGTACTATAGATTTATTCCATCTGATATTTTTAGCACTTCAAATTTATAGGCTGTCAGGTGTTTTAAGTAAGTTACAATTCGATGACCTTCCCCATGCATCGTTCATTGCACTCCGAACATTGTGATGCAGTCCGCTCAATGTAGTTCTCTAGTCCATGTGGTTAGAGGTCCCACATTTGCCTATAAGATAACTGGGGCCTGAGTGGTTTAGGCTGTGGGTTCTCTTTTGAACCAATGCATAGGCCTGCGACGGGGATAGTCGAACATATTTTTACATAGGTAGCAAAGGCTGATCTTTCTTAGATTATAGCCCGTTCTAGTTCAGCTAAAACTCTCTGACCATAAGTCTAGCGAAAGGGCGTTAAAAATATCAGGATTTGAATAAGCCCTTCTTACATTCAAAAAGATACTTTAGCTGATTCTGATTTACAGTTGTACACATGTTGACACGCAAGTGCAAAAGTTTTTGTTTATAGGCTCAAAATTTTCTAAACGGTAAAACAGTATCCTCTCCAAGTTAGGGTGTTTCTCTGCGACCGTGATCAGACAAAACCCTCCCCATAACGCAAAGCATACATAAAACACTTTATCAAACAACTTTCAAGCTTTGGTAAAGCATAAGACAACCAAACCACTGATAGCAGTCCAAAACAGCAACATAAATAGCATTCAAGTTATTTTAGATACAAAAAAACAATAAGTAAGCGTTCTAACATCACCTTAAATGCTAACTAAAAGTGCAGTGACTCATAACACTTCTGTGAATGTCATCCTGGCAACCATAAACTAAGTAAACTTTAACCAATAAAAAAAGCCAAAGCCATGTCAAGCAAAATCAAAACAAAATCAAATCTCCAAGGCTCAACCCTTGAAGATCAAAGTCATTGAGTGAGAAGCAGTACAACACCTACTCGACAAACAGATGTAAGAAACAAAAGCAGCAGCAGACCTCCAAAAGCTCGTTGACGAACTTCGACTGCTAAAAGCGGAGCTTGATCACATGCATAACGAGCTCATAGAAAAACAGTTGACACAAGATGAGTTCGAAACACTTCACACCGGGAAATTGCACGGGGAATTTGCAATTCTGCACGGGGCAAATTGCAAGTGGCTGAGAACCAAACAAAAAATCAGATTTTTTCATGAGTCAAACCATCACAAGTTCATGTCTTCCGACACCTCCTCGGAAGAACCCAACAAACTACGGAGCAAGGTTGTTGTTTCAGGAACCAGACGTAAACAGCCAAGCGGAATGAGACGTAAAACGTCAATGCAAATTGCAGGTGAGAACTGGGATGAGATGTTCAGTTCTGATGCGCATGATGGTGTACCGTCCAAAAACCGTCATCGTGATCTTCAAAAAGAGAGAGCAATTGTAGCAAAATACAACGCTCAGCAACAGAAACCAAAAGAGAACGGTGAGATGCAGGAGCATCGCAGCCTCAGTGAGGATGCGAAACATGTTCAGAGTGGCCCGAATTTTCATGTGAATGTTCCAAATCAAGGTTTTGCTACCCCCAACATTTCAATCGATCAACCATAAGAAACTGTGTACTGGAATTCCGGTACAACACCTGGATTTCAATCTCACGCAATGCCTGACTATTTCACTCAAATTTTTGCAGACAATCACTATCACGTGATCAGCAACAGTCACATCATTTGTTCGGTAATCAAATGGATCACTCATTCCCAGAGAAAAACAAAATGATGAACGCTCCCAAGGGAGAGATTAATCGTCAATTAATTTTCATGCCACAGCAATTTTCTGAATAACAGTTCCAACAACGACCCCAGAATTCTGAATGGACCAATCATCAAGTGATGATGAAAGCGTTCAGTCTACCAAAGATAGTCTTGACCATTTCCCAGGCGACCCTTTGATTTGGCATCATTGGTGCAGTTTTTTTGAAGTCAACCATTCACGACAATCCAGCTCTCTCAACTGTTCAAAAAATGACTTAAAAAACCCTGTAACTCACAAAGCAAAAAATTTCATCTGTGGTTACTCTTACAAAGGAGACATCTATGAGGAGGCACTTCAGGAACTTATCAGAAAATTTGGAAAGCCGCAGCATGTTGCGAGTGCGTACCTCACACAACTTGAACAATGGACTAAGAACAGAATGGATGATCCCAGCAGCTTTGTAAGTTTTGCGTCTTTCCTCAGACGTTTGGTGCAGACCTTTCGACTTCACCATTTTGAATCAGACCTAAAAGCTTCTGCGGTAGTTAAAATTGCCAAGGAGAAGTTCACAACACCAATGATGATTCTCTGGAATCAACATGTAAGGAGCATGAGAATAGAGCAACCCAATTTGGCCGATTTTGCAGATTGGATAAACACATATGCAGAGGCTTGCTAGGATTCCTCTCCACAAAGACCACAAAGAACAGACCGGGTTGAACGGCTTTCCCAAGACCAGAAGCACTCCAATAAAATTCTTCAAGCCAGCTCAAATTGTCAACTATGCTCTGGGGATCACAATCTTGGTCGCTGCAAAGAATATCTGAGCAAGTCTGTAGCTGACCGTCAGCAATTGATGAGGCATCACAACTTGTGTGCCAATTGCTTGATGAGACATGAGAATGGATTCTGTAAATCAAAAATTCGATGTCTTGTAGACAGATGCAATGGATTTCATTATTCAACTCTCCATCGAAACGACTTCAGGACTTGGCAGAGAAAAGATTTCCAAGCAACGAGTAAAGAGGGACTTCAACCCAGAAACCGGTGCGGTCAAACTACGGCAGAAACTTCAACCATACAACGTCTCAGCTTTCGCCAACAATCAGTAACACACCAAATACCAAAAGCAGAAGGGGATACAATCAAAACAATTTCAACCCTCGTAATCCAGGCTATGGAAACAACAGCTCGCATCAAACTGCCAATCAGCAGCACGACAATCCTCAGCAATCTAATGACAGAAGTAACAACCACTTTCAATCAGTGACCAACAACGAACTGAATGATGGGTCAGCGAAAATTCCATGGGTGCAAAGCCACACTTGGGACAAAAATCGGGAACCCACGTGGGTCAGAGCTTTTATACTACAGTCGATACCAGTCGCGATCTTCTACAAAGACTTCAACATAGAGACCTATTCACTTTTGGACATTGGAAGTGATAATACACAGATCACACAAAACATTGCTGATGCTCTACGAATTAGAGTCCCCAAAGATATAGATTTTTCTCTAGCTTCGCTACATGGGGAGCACACAGTCACAACAGCTGATATCATGATTGGAATTGGTTCACTTCGCTGCTCAAAACAATGACAAGTCTTCCTGTGTGCGCAACCTCCATCGAGCAATTCCAGATGCCAACTGTCCCCGCAGAAATTGTGATTAGACTTTGTAGAGACCATGATCATCTGGCAGAAATCAATTTCCCACAAATTCGTTACAACAAAATTGCAAAAACTTATAGAGGCTGATGCTTTTCTGGCTGCTGTTCCAAAGCATTTCACTACCGACAAACCAGGGGCACCTTACGGAATCAACACACTGTTAGGATGGACTTTGACAGGCTCTGTGCCACATGAGTACCTTCAACCAAACAAAAAAGGAAGCAGCAACCACAACATCACTCTTTTCAACCATCTCATGCGAGGTAATGACGACACGAAAAACTTCTACATCTCTTTTGGAACTTTGAGGGCGTCAACTTTAATCAGGATTCTACAAAGGGACACAATGAAGAGGACCAGAAGGCACTAAAGACTTTGACAGAGACCACACATCACAACAGGGAAAGATATGAGATTGCACTTCCTGGGCGAGATAACGTCACACTGCCCAACAACTACTCCATGGTAGGGGCTCAGTGGCACGCCCTGCAGAAGCGATTAGAGAGAGACAACCAACTGAAACAGAGATATATGACCACTATCTTTGATGATATGGATGAGGGATACATAGCAGCTGTTACGAACCAGGATGCAAAAAACCTTTGGTATCTACCGCATCATCCCGTCATCAACAAGCAAAAACCAGAAAATATAAGACGGGTGACAAATACAGCCTCAAAATACAAAGGGGTTTCTTTGAACGATGCGCTGCTAACGGGACCGCAACTTTCGTGCAAAATACATGGACTTCTTCTACAATTTTGTCAGTACAAGGTTACAATAACAGCAGACATAGAGGCTATGTTCATGCAAATTGGAATCAGAGAAGAAGACCAAGATGCTCTCCGTTTTTTGTGGAGCGACAATGAAGAGGAGAGGACATCCAAATACCATCGACTCATTTTTGGGGCAACTTGTTCTCCCGCCTGCGCAATTTTTTTTCTGCAAAAGTGCGCCAAGGATAACAGACAACAGAATCCAAAATTATTCGTTTCAACCACAAAACAATTTTATATGGATGACCTCATTCAAACATTTTCAACAGAGGAAGAGGCAGCAAATACAGCGACTGAGCTGAAAAATGTTCTCAAAACTGGGGGATTCAACCTCACCAAGTTTCTCAGCAAAAACCCTGCTGTGCTGGAAAAGATTCCAGAGGAAGACCGAATTGGAGTTCTAAAGTTGCAAAGCATACTTGGTCAAACATGGCAACCTGAATCCGATCAACTTCTTTTTGCAAAACCCAAACTGAGCTATGAAAAAAAGAACATCACACAGAGAAAGCTTCTCTGAATGGCTGCTTCTTTGTTTGATCCCATTGGGATAATCTCGCCTTTTGCAATTCGACTGAGAAGCATCTTGCAAAAAGTTTTCATACAAGGACACAATATGGACCAGCTATAATCAAAAGGAAATTACCACGAAATTCAGCAATGGATGGAAGAGTTCCAGAATATGCTTCCAATTCAAAATCCCAGATGTCTAGTTCCCAACGTCGACAGAACTCACGAGTTGAACACCATCACAAACGCTTCACTTTCAGCAGTATCAGCAGTGGTGTAACTGAGGACAATCTCCGCTGACGGCACAATAGGTACCCATTACGTCATCAGCAGATCCAAGGTGGCACCAATCAAACAGATGAGCATTCCCGATTTGGAGCTCGAAGCAGCTACATTGGGAGCAGAACTAGCAGGCTTCTGTGAGACCGAGATGACAGTAGAAATGAAGAACAAAAAATTTGGGACCGACAGCACATCGGTTTTCACCTGGATCAAATCAAATGATCGACAGAAGACGTACATCGCAAACAGGCTCAACAAAATTGCTGAGAACTCAAACAAAGACGACTGGCGACACGTACCAGGAAAATTGAACCTGGCTGATCATGGTACCAGAGGTCGAGCTTCATGCGGTCTTCAAAAATTGTGGATAACAGCAGGTTCTTTCTTGATCAAACCTGAGAATAGGTGGATATTTTCCGGTGACAAAACAGATCAAACATACGCCACTCAAGTTGATGACAAGACCCGTGAAAAACCGCTGGTAGATCCAAACAGATTTTCAAATTGGCTTAGACTCCTTGGTACAATTAGGACAGTGTTTCGATCAGTACGCGTTTCGAAGAAGTCGATCAAACGCGACGTGCCTTGCGACAAGGCTCGAAACTTTCTCCTGAGAATATATCAGTCCACACACTTCAAGGACCCAGTTTTTCGACTTCAAAGTAGACCACCCCTAGAAAAGAAGGACAGACTATTACCATATACACCCTTTCTGCATAGTGACGGACTCCTCAGGATTGAGGGACGAATTCGGAAATCTGGATTGCCTTTACAGAGCAAACATCCGGTGATACTCCACAGCATTATGAATTAGTTCTAGAACAGGGTAGATGTTGCTTTAGATTAGTTCTGAACAAGGCAGATGTTGCTTTAGATCAGTTCTTGAACAGGGTAGAGGTTGCTTTAGATTAGTTCTTAAACAGGGTAGATTTTGCTTTAGATTAGTTCTTGAACAGGGTAGATGTTGCTTTAGATTAGTTCTTGAACAGGGCATATGTTGCCTTAGGTTAGTTCTTGAACAGGGTAGATGTCGCTTTAGGTTAGTTCTTGAACAGGGTTGATGTTGCTTTAGGTTAGTTCTTGAACAGGGTGAATGTTGCTTTAGGTTAGTTCTTGAACAGGGTAGAAGTTGCTTTTGGTTAGTTCTTGAACAGGGTAGATGTTGCCTTAGATTAGTTCTAGAAAAGGGTAGAGGTTGCTTTGGTTTGGCTCTTGAACAGAGCAGATGTTGCTTTAGGTTAGTTCCTAAAAACGGTAGATGTTGCTTTCGGCTTTAAAAAATACTACTCAACTGGTTAATTAATTGGGGAAAACAGAGTGGCACCGAGGAGACATTTTTCAAGAAAACGAATTGACTGGAAAGCAGCAGTGATCACAGTAGCATTCTAAAAAGAGATAGAAAACGAGCATGAGACGATGGCACGGCTGTAATTTTAACACAAACTCAGTCACAGTGTTAGAAAAAATACACAGTCTTCACCGTAGATACCAAATGTTTGATTTTGAGATAGTTGATAAAATTGAAGCTTCTGAGTAGACAGATCTGGTGCAATCAAAAACTCATCGAAGATTGCATCAGACCAATCAGAAACCAGGAACTCAGAATAAGTGACTGACTCAGTTAGTCAGATTGGCCTTTGCGATCAAAAAGTGAACCTGGTCTTTGCCTCAGATGTGAACAGCAAAAAAAATCCTCAGTCTTCTGACGTTAGGCTAACGAATAGAAATTTGTCATCAAAGTATCTTCAGTATCTAGTCTTATTACATTGATTGCTCCGTTCTCCGTTAAAATAAAAAAACTTTCCTCGTGAAATGAGCAAGAATAGAGAATTAAAAGACAACGAATTAGATCCCAAAAAATTGGAAATTCTAAAAATTGCAAGTTCAATTGGAAATAACATTCTCCAATTGTAATTGACAATAAGCAACGACAAAAAATATTCCAATTAAAGGCATGAAAAAAGCGAGCTCAAAGTATTTTCTGACTCAAAGCCCCAAAGTGAAAAAATACACGTTTATCAGTCTTCTTAAATTGAGCTTGAGGTATCTTGCTTGAGCTTGAGCTAGCTAGCTAGCTTGAGCTTGAGCTAGCTAGATTAAGCTTAAGCTACCTAGCTTGAGCTTGAGCTACCTAGATAGCTTGAGTTCTAGCTTGAGCTATCTAGCTAGCTTGAGTTTGAAATTGAGCTAGCTAGCTTAAGCTTGAGCTACCTAAATAGCTTGAGCTCTAGTTTGAACTAGCTAGCTAGATTGATCTGGAGCTTGAACTAGCTAGCTTGGGCTTCAGCTTGCCAATGCAAAAAATCTGCATAAACACTTATTCTATGTAAAATTGCAAGAGCCAAAAGTTTGTCAAAAGCTGCAGAAACAGTAATTCTATGTGTAGAGCATTATTAAGGAGAGGTGTCTTGTCAGAATATGGCTGGATTCAAGACCTCAAGCAGGATAGGCTGGAAGGCCCTATGATCGGTCTGATGCTAATCACTGACTCATATAGACCTGACCAAGGCCTGTGCCACGCTTGGTCAGGCACTAGAGGAGCTAACACTAAGACCGAGAGGTCATCCCTCTAGAGGGGCAAATAGAGTTAGATCGAGCCTTGGGAAAGCTAGATTGAGCTGGACTGAAGCTAATCGGCAGACCGAAAGAAGCTAGATCGAGCCTTCAGCAAGCACGATCGAGCAGTACCGGAGACAACACTAAGACCGACGGGTCTTAGAAAACCCTCTAAAGGGGTAAATAGAGCTAGATCGAGCCTTGGGAAAGCTAGATCGAGCAGGACTGAAGCCAACAGATAGACCGCAATGAACCTTCTAATATGTCGAGCAAGTTAGAAAACACATTTGAAAAACGCAAATTTGCATGAACAGTAATTCTATGTTTAGAGCACTATCAGGGGAGGTGTCAAAATGTGGCTGGATTTAAGGCCTCAACTCGGATAGGGTGGAACGCCTTATGATCGGTCTATTACTAATCGGTGACAAATAGAGACCTGACCATGGCCTATGGTAAGCTTGCTGAGGCACTAATAAATACACTAAAACCGAGGGGTCTCAGAAAGTCCTCTAAAGGGGGCTGTAGAGCTAGATCGAGCCTTCTCAACAAAAGAACGCCTTACTTCAATGGAATCGATACAGCTACACTAACAGGCTAATAAATACAATGACATTTGATCAGCGAGCCTTAACAAAATACAAACCGACAACAATTGCTGCAGGCGTCGATGAAACAGAAGACGTCAATCGTCGTCAAGTAATTCCAGTTCGGTGGTTTGTTCAATGAATGAAGTTGCCTAAAAATGAAAATTCAGTTCAAAAAGCAGCAACCTTCAACAATTCATACTTCTTATATGTGAACTGGTTTTTTTCGTGAAAGAGTAGAATCCGCAAAAATGGTTAAAACCTCAAGCATTTTAGTTTTTTACGAATTGAACACACAAACAATCAATATGAGGGTAGATTAAAAAACATTATTCAACAGCCAGAGTGCTTCCTAGGACTCAAACGTTTTACAATTAAAAAACAATAGTCTTCTTGGCACAAACATAGAGCAAGATATTATACACGAAAATGAGAACACTTAGCGATCAGTTTTAGATAGCAATGTTTGAAAATTTGGGTACATATCAATTAGGGAGGACAACCTTTCCACTGCCATGCTTAAAAATTAAGTGACATTGAACAGAAGACCACTGACTACTTCAGTTCAGAGGTATCGAAAACAAAAATTTGGTTTTTAATTACGTCTAGTTTGGTAACATTAATATTTATTGATCTTTACTACCATGAGGAAAATTTTTTGATCATTGAGATTCAGCGGAAAGTTTTGGTCAACTTCCAATAATTGGCAAAAGTGTTGCTGTAAAGCAAACAGAAGGCGCAAAAATGTCTGGTTTAATTGTTGGATGACTGCGCAATCGAGGTTAAGGCAAGTGCAGTCCAGTAATTGAGATTATAGAAGTGTCTGAAAGTGGAATTTGATCGTCGAATCTTTCGAGCAAACTAAGAATCAAACAAGAGACTAGTAGTGACATCTGTTCCTCTTCTACCATCGGAAAATGAGATTTTCACTTATTTGGAGCCATACTTTTTTAGTGAACAAGCACAATCGAGGGTAAGTTAAAAAATAAAGATGCATAAAAAAATTGTTTGCTTTTTTCCATCACAGCCTAATAGACTTGTTATTATTTCGGCAGCATTATTAGTTATGGTCTGCTGTTATTATTAAGAAATATTACGGAAAAACAAAAATTGCACTTTTAAAACGACAAACAAATAACCAATTTTGTATCGCAATTTCTCTAGAGATCATGAAATTACGTTCCTTTTGCTTAATATTCTTTACGATTGCCTGTGATTTATTCTGTTATTATGATAGAAAATTGAACAAATGTTCTTTATGATGAACAGTTTTGGCTTGAGAGCAGATCTACATTGAAAAAATTACTATGGAGATTTGTTGACATTATGTCGCCTTCTTTATCAACAACCAGTCAACAAAGCTAGTTCGAAGTGATTAACAGTATTATTTCATCTGAACAAATTACAAGCTTCTTTGCAACTTTTAACAAAAGGTATCTTCAAATGGGCAAGCGGCGGACCTTCCAGCGCAATTCTTTCATGAGCGGTTTACTACTTGTTGCTATTTCTAGTTCTTAAATCATTTTTCGATATCATTGTTAGTAGTGATGCGCCTTCCTGGGCAAACTACGGGGGGGGGAACAAGTATCTTCCCGTGAACACTACGGGGGGACACAAAACGGTAGGATTAAAAACCGTTCATGAAATCTATACATTAATAAAAAACAGACTATCCAGAGCATAATGAAAGATTTCTGTACTTTTTGGCAACCTGCATGCACTTGGACCCTGATGTTAACCCCGAAGTTACACTAATGTTGGGGCCTCATGGTGGTATCATTGAAATAGATAACTCTTCATTGGACGGTAATTTGAAACCATTTAAAGTGCTTCGCTTACATGCAATTCTTCATAATGCCTCCGGATTTATTGCAGAGTACAACCAAAAGGGTCAAGGATACTCCTACGTTTTGCCTTCTCCATTCAAAAACGCTTACGTTGGTCACCTGACAGGTTGATTCTTCCGCATGCCCGTGAAAACGTTTAAACGTAATTTATTAGTTTACTGGAATGTTGAGTCTGGAGATTGTTGTTATAGATTTTGAAGGTTTTGGACACAAAAAGAGTGGATTCATTATGAAAGAGTTATCTATTTGTTCAGACACGATTATTTTTCTTCCTCCATTTTCCTTCATCTCGCTGTCCTGGAGTGAGAGATGATCGCATCAGTGGGTAACGAAGCATTTGCATGGTATTTCGTAGCACAGTGGCAGCTACCCTTACTGGTTTCTTTCACAAATATTTATAGCAATCAAGATACGCTTTCCTGCTGCTAAATTCTACGCAAAGGGAAGGAGAACACGGAGACACTGCAAAAGCTCCTTCAGATAGACATCACAAATTTAGAAACTTTGCTATGTCCAAAAGCTGAAATCTTCAAGCAGGTAGAGGACTTGACTTGTTCACTTCATTCATCTATACTACCCTTCAAACAAGAGAAAAAGCAATGCGCAAAGAGAAAGGCACAAGTGTACTTTTATTGGATAACACTACCAACTAATGAGTCGTCGTGTAGAGACAGTAACTCCTTCAGTTCTGACCTGTTATGGAAAAAACAAATTTTGACTGGTTGACAAGGAATTTAATTTTGACATTTTAAAACACTGTTTCTCAAGAACAAAATTTCTAGTTGACAGAATTTTTCAACAAATTGCACCTTACTCAAGTTCAAAAATTTTGTTATAGATACCAATAGAGGAAGCAGCTAATAATAAACTTGAAGAACTATCGTTATTGTTCAGTCAAAATTACAGGATCAGTGACTGGCTCTATAACCTTTGCAATAGAAAATTGAGACTTTGCAGAACTACTAAAGATCCCAGAAGTTTTTGCTCTTTCAACTTGAATTATTTCGAATTTTGAGCAAAAAATGTTAAGTTATGGAAACCTGTTGAGTAAAAAAATATTACGGTAGTATCGTATATACCAATCGCAAAATAATATTGTAACAACCCAACTGTGGTACTAGCTAACTCCATATACTGCTAAAGAATTGGAGCTTAGAGGACTCGAACCTACTATCTCCAGCACCGAGCCCAGGCATGCTACCAGTGCACCAAAGCTCTGCTGAAGTAGCAACTTTGTTAGCTTGATATACCACAAGCTGGGTTATTACAATATCATTAAAAAATAAAAACGTAATATACAAATATCAGAGATCTGAAACTGCTGATACGAACTGTGCGTTGTGAAACTTCGATTGTCACGCTATTCAAGATGTACTGTTTAGTTTGCTCTTCAATGTGTATATTCATCTAATGAAATCGGCTTCGAAATCTTTCAAAAATTTGTATATCACAGTTATAATTTTACCTTTTTTCAAAATGACTACAGCGGATTAACATCTCCCCGTTCTTGGGGAAGGAAAGCTCTTCTCTTGAACTCTTGAATCTCTCGTTCTTCCCATATTAATCAGCAAAAAGTCTTTTAGGGAAATAGAAGAATTTTCTCCGTTCGACCAATATGTTTTCGGTCAGTGGAAATGTTTGACCTTGTTATTTCTGGCATCAGAAAAACTGCATCACTCAACGAGTGGGGGGGGGGGGGCTAATCAACTCCAGAAGAAGACTTGGGGCGTTCATCTTTGTCTTAAACTTGAATAAGGTTTAAGAAGCTGCTTAGTATATGTCTGTCTCACTAATCTCGACAAAAAAGTTAGAATATAAGTTTTTTTTCTAGTTACACAAACGGACATTATTATAAACATATTTCAACATTTGGGACATACACAAATCTACATGAAATATAGAGAAAGTGCTACACCAGAACAATTTATAACGAGCACAAAGTTATTGTTGGACAGACAGTTCGGGTGATCAGTTTTTAAGACATAAATGTCCAATCGGTTTTTTATCTATTTTTGTGATAACAACTGTTTACGGATGAGCTGACATATTTTCTTCACTACTGGTTTCGCATCATTCTTCTGGACATTCTTCTGGCCATCTTCCTGGAAGATGCGTGTCGTCTTTCAGCCAGATGATGATGTCGTCTTTTGAACAGGTTTCGGTTGCCTGGCATCAAGTCCCTGACGCTGCTGGATACACCGTTGCCAGATCCGTCCATGAATTTTCCGCTTCCACTCATCATGCCAAGTCCTCCCATTCCGAATCCACTGATTTTCACCATCTTACCACTTCCGCTGCTCATGTCACCATCATCATCGTCATCTTCATCATCATCCTCATCATCGTCTTTGCCTTTTTTACCGTCTTTGGGTTTTTTATCATCATTGTTCTTTTTGGGTTTCTGTTTGTCATCCTCATCGTCATCCTCATCCTCATCATCATCCTCATCATCATCCTCATCATCATCGTCATCCTCATCGTCATCCTCATCGTCATCATCATCCTCATCATCATCGTCGTCCTTGTCATCGTCGTCCTTGTCATCGTCGTCCTTGTCATCGTCGTCTTTGTCATCGTCGTCCTCGGGTTTTGGGCGTTCAGATTTGGGCTTTCCTCGCTCGGCTGCATCTTGTCTGGCAAATGTTGGGAATCGTTTTTCATTACGATGAGTTCTGGCTAAAACAAAAAAAAATCATTTTTTTCTAAACTATTTCAATTAATAATTTTTAGGTAGTAAATCAGCTTTTATTTGACAATGATTACCGTACGATCAACAACTGATTGCTAATCTGCAACTGATTGGAGTGATATGGGTATTAAATGAATATGTAAAAAAAAAACATTTCATCCCGAGTCAAGAACTCTTAGCAACTAACCACTACGTGGAAGAAATGCGGTTGATTGTTCTGAGAATTGCTGAGACTTTGGTCAAAGTGTTCTAAAAATCTAAAAACTTAAAATTGCAATTCATTCTAAAACTGCCGCTATATGTGCCTCATTCACCTAAAAAAGCAAGATTTTTGCAATCTTTTTTTTCTTGCCATTTTTTTATTACTTTTGATCCCCTATTCTGGCGGATTTTAAAAATCAATCCTACCCATTCCTCGAAAAAACTACAGCAGGATAAGTTCTGAAGTAAAATACACAAACTTCCATTGATTGATAGTAGGTCAATTGAAAAGCCATTTAGAAAAAAACACGATTAAAGAAAACAATAGAAAAGAAATAAAATTGTCGCACGTGAACAAAAAAACTTGAATCAAGAAGGCAAATTTTTGGTCTAAAAACGGTTTTTCACTCTAATTCAAAAATAGAGTAAAAATTTTAGGCAGCAAAATTACTCGCGTTTATGCTCCATCGCCAGTTTTTGCGTGACCAAAATCACTAATTTAATTCGGCTTCAAAAGTCTCCAGTTTGAAACAAAATAAATAACGCTCAATTAGAGGGCCAATAATGCCTTCTGTTAACGAAAAAAAGAGACAGACACAACAAAAATAAATTTGAACGACAAGGATTGGTCACGATCACAACTCAATGTCTTCTCAAAAAAGAGACAGAGACAACGATGTCAAATTAGCATCTGATAAAATGCAAACAAAAAAATTACATTTCACTTCACGAGAAAAAAATATGGGACCTGTCTATATTAATTATAACAAAAAACTAGATAAAATAGCCAACAAAGGGTAAAATTAAAAAAGACCATTATACTTTTTGAGAGAAAATTAGAGTAAGAAACACTCTAGCTATCAACTGAACCCATTAAAAATTTTCATTTATACCTCCAAAGTATGATATTTATTAACTTACCTTTTGAAGAAGGTCATACGACAACAAAGAGAACAAATACCGGCAAAAAAAAAACAGCGCGCAATCACAATACAAAAAATTTTTTGATTATAAAATTCCTTAACAAAACCGAAAATTATTTGCTGCTATTCCAATAAAACAAAGTCTTTTGCCAAATCTCAGCGAATCTATGCTAATTTGAAAAAGGTCGGTATATCAAAAAGTGAAGTGAGAGTTTCGCGTAGTGATTGATTTATAGTAGCAAAAATAATCAGATATTAGATGAAAGTAAAATGAGTAAGTGAGTATATTACATAAATTAGCCTGTCAGTTCAGCATTAATTTATTTCGTCAGACCAAAACCACGTAATATAGTTATGCAAAGTATCAAATCTGACGCGACAAATTTTTTGTAGAGCAGAATACTTTTGAGCGTACTTTTTTTCCAGCAGAGTTTGAGTTTTTTTTAGTATTAAGCAAATATTTATCGAGGCGGTTTTTCGTCTGCAAGCTAGGCTCAAGCGTCCCTGTTAATTTTTTATCTCGACTGTATTTTGAAACAATTTTGATATAGATTAAAGAAGTTTGCTCCTTAAAGTATAAAGTGCTATAAGAAACACCTTACTCATAGACTTTGTTAGTATATGTCAAGTATAAGGAAGGTGGCAATGTTCAATGCATAAAAATCAACAGCATAGAAAAATTGCCCATTCCAGATATTTGTACATTAAGACGATCATAATGAAAATCTCTGAACCTCGCTGAACGAACACGATGGTTATGCCCCATTATAATCCGAGAAACTTTTGGGTTGTGAAAGAGTTATATTAGCTAAAAATCATTAGATATCAGACAAAAATATGACACTCTCACGTGTAGCTCAATAAATAGCGAATTAGATGTTTGAATATTTAGACTCGCTCAGAAGACTAGAAAAAGAACACCAAATGCTGGCGAATTGGAAGAATTCAATAGAAAATGACAAAAACATATTGTCGGAACCAGAGAGACCATGAGCTAAGAAAGCATAATATTTCTTCAATGGCCCCCATTTGAACATAAATGGAATCTCTCATTAGTTCAATCACTAAATGAAAACTGACGTGACTGTACTTATGATGAAAATGGAAAAAAATAGAAAAAACAGAGCCAAAAAAAACGATTTGAATTTTTTTTTCATCGCAAAATTGAAAGATGATGCCAAAACTGGCCTTGATATCGTTGCTCAGCTGCTAACCACCTCTATTTTTGACAAAAATGGTTTTCAGCAAACAATAATACTAAAACATCAAAACAGATTGATGCAATTTTGCTAAATATGGTCCGAAATTAGCAAAAAGCCGCTAAATTGTTAGTTCCAGAAAACTTTAATAGGAACCGAGGCAAAATAACTCTCAGTTGAGTATAAGGCGATTGTGTCAGCGCTTTTTATGTCTGCACTACGGTCTTTGTGGATAATAGACAAAAAAAGCAGATTTGGCGACATTTTCACTCAAAAATTATGGATTTTCATAAATTTAGCTAAAACCCAATCCAAATGAGTCCGTTCAAACAATTGAGCAACTCTCTCTCTCTCTCTCATCCTCAAACTTCAAATCATTAATTTTGTTGTTAAAAAATTTATTTTTTCGGAAAATTGATCAAAATTTCAGAAACAAATTCCAAAAAAATGTGAACAAAGCAACTTAAGTGAAGCTAACATTCACAAAAATCTTAAACTCAGTAGCTCCTTAGAAAAAGCGAAATATGCTTTTCTTTCGATATTCTGCGCTTGACTAAGTAAGCACAACGGCCTAAATTTTCTAACGATATCAATCATAACTCTGTATGATGATTATATCGATCGGCGAAAGAACCTAATTGAGCAAATGGTTCCTCCCCAACTAAAAATGGCCAAAACAATATGGGTTTACTACAAACAACTTTATTTACATAACACAGCACAATTACTGATTTTATTTCTTACAGAGTCAGCTGTCGAAGAAAATTCGAATTGGTCTTAAGAAATGTTAAGAATTAAAAAATGCATACCTTCGGTTAGAGCCACCACAACGATCAGAGCAGCAATCAAGACAAGAATTCTCATTTTTGGTTTTTATTTTTTCTGACGACTTCAGATTTTATCTACTGGTTTTGAAGATTTATATCAAAAATGAATTCTCAATCTCACCAGCTTTCTTTTATAGCTACGATAAACGCCTCCAATAGTAGTACTTAAGTCAAATTCAAAAAGTTCAAACAGCTTGTAAGAGCATTGATTGATATTATAAATCATTGAAGGCGGTTTCGTGAAAGAACAAAAATGCCAATTTTCCAGTGCGCTGACATTTAAGAATCTCTTTTTTGTTAGTTTGACCGCTAAACAGCGCATTATTTCTCTCACAACTTTCAAAAACTGATTTTACATTATCTGTACAATTTGCGTAATTTTGAATAACACTTGTGATTGCTTTGAACAATTGCTTTAGATGTACTTGCAAATCGTAGAATATCTAAAACTTTTATGGTATCAAACATATGCCTTCGATTCTGGTCATTTTTATGTAGTACTCCATAAATTGTTGAAGCAATCTCAAACAGGGGGGCATTCAACCATTTAAACTAAAGAACAAACACATGTAACTTTCTGGTATAATTTTTGACAATAAAAAGTGTACACCATCAATTCTTCGTTTACTTTTTCGTATTTTAAAATGACGCATCATTCGACTGAAGTTTAAAAACGAAGAGTATGTAAGTAATGGAGCAATAATTTAGAAGATTGTCTTTAAAAACAGCGACTCTAAAGGCATTTTATAAGAAACTTATATTAACAAACTTTCGAAACTTTTCGGAGAAAAAGCTTACAAATTTTACGGCTTCTTAAAGTTGTTTTCATATTTAGAAACCTTAAAAATGGTAGTGATGATTCCTTTTTAGATTTTTCCTAATTCGGTCCACTAAATGTTAGGCTAATTGAACCGGCCTTAAAAACATGTGAACAATCAAACAGCAGATACAAATGTGAACGTTTAAATGATGTAAGGAATCTATAAGAGCTCATAATTGTTGAATGTTGATCAAGGCATGAACAAGTCACTTAAGCGTAATGACATTTACAAATATAATAAAAGGTAAATGCTTTTTGGTTCAAACCGCCAAAGCTAGATACTTTTTAAACGTGCTTTCACCTCTAATGATTAGCCACTTAAGTCCAAAATTTATATCAGACACTTGTGGTTGTCCTTTCACAGCCTCGCGCGCCTTACTGTGACTTCCTCGGGTCCAAATTTTAGACATTTTCGTTGTTGAAAAGGTAAAAATATAGCTGTGAAATTGCCAGAAAATAGCCGCAATAGCTTCATAGATCTGTAGTCTCAAAAAGAAGGTAAAAAAGACGGACCAAAAAAGAAACTTATTCTTTTCATTAAGGGCTGAGACGTTAATTTTGATTAAGAATCCGTATCAGCAGTATTAAGAATTTACTGCTGTTTCTATTAGCTGCTCTCAAATAACCTTCATTTAGAGTGACACACACCCATTTGACTTTATCTCTTTCAATTAAAGTAAATAAAAGTCAATTTCAAAGTGAGGAAGTCATTTTTGAGAGTGAGGTAAGTCACGTGTGACCAAAATTGAATCACGCGAATGAACAAAAAACTCGCTCCACTAAAAGCGAAAAATGACGTCACGCACGCACTTCAGTTAAAATTGCATGAACGAATGAACAAAAAGCAGATTTCAAGTGGTTGTGACGTCAAATGGTCGTAACAAAAATCTTGACGACGAAATAAATTAAAAAACATAGCAGGACAAGTCCTGATATACAATTCAAAGATTTTTCATTGACTTAACAAACAACTAGACCTTGAACGGACATTGAGTGAATTGAGAAAACCATTTCTAAAAAAAATCAGATTAAAAAAACATAAAAAAACAGAAAATCAATGACAAAATGCTGCTAGGGAGAACAAAAAACCACTAGTGAGATATGTGATTTTGATTCTAACAGAAAACTAGGTCCAGAATGAGCTGTGAATGGATTGGGAAAACTATTTAGAAAAAAATCCGATCCAAAAAATCGCCAAAACAGTAAAAATCAGAGTGAATTTGCCGCATGTGAACAAAAAACCACTACCGAGAAACCGAATTTTTGTTCCAACACCGTTTTCTCACTCTACTTTAAAATTAGAGCGAAAAAATTCACGCCGCAAAACCACTCGCTTTTTTGCTCCATTTCCTGTTTCGGCGTGACCAAATCACCACTCCAATTTGACTTCAAAAATCATGAAAATGTGTGAACAGATCTTAAAAAAAAGACAGCGCCCCAATACAATTCAAATTTTTTGAATTGTAAAAAACCAAGAGAAGGCCAATAATAGCCTCAGCTATTGCTTCCCGGCTATTAAAAAACAATTGGGGCACATTTAACGACAGCCCGGGTCGAAATTTAGCGGTAATGCAACAAGGATCATATATGCTTACATGCAAAACATATCGCATGTTCTAGTACCATCTTTACCCAAAAATCACACGAATAACACCTGACACTATGATTACCAGAAAAGTTGTACTTGGGGCTACCCGGGTACATAGTAAAATGATTCATAGGAATAAAAAAAACTTTATTATCTAAAACACAGAAAATCTATCCGCTAAGATGATACATATCAAGCAATATCATAATATAGAAAAATGAAATACGACAAAACTGAGCCCTGTGAATTTAAAACCAATTTAAGAAATGTTTATTTGATCATTTCGAATTTTTGAACTGTCATAGATCTGTTGGTTGCTATTATTCATAGCTGACCAGGAAGATTCGAATTGCTCTTAAGAAATGTTAAGAATTAAAAAATTCATACCTTCGGTTAGAGCCACCACAACGATCAGAGCAGCAATCAAGACAAGAATTCTCATTTTCGGTTTTTATTTCTTTCTGATGACTTCAGATTTTATCTACTGGTTTTGAAGATTTATATCAAAAATGAATTCTCAATCTCACCAGCTTTCTTTTATAGCTACGATAAACGCCTCCAATAGTAGTACTTAAGTCAAATTCAAAAAGTTCAAACAGCTTGTAAGAGCATTGATTGATATTATAAATCATTGAAGGCGGTTTCGTGAAAGAACAAAATGCCAATTTTTCAGTGCGCTGACATTTAAGAATCTCTTTTTTGTTAGTTTGACCGCTAAACAGCACATTATTTCTCTCACAACTTTCGAAGACTGATTTTAAATTAGCTTTACAATTTGCGTCATTTTGAATAACGCTTGTGATAGCTTTGAACAATTGCTTTAGATGTACTTACAAATTGTAGAATATCTATAACTTTTATGGTATCAAACATATGCCTTCAATTCTGGTCATTTTTATGTAGTACTTCATAAATTTTGAAGCAATTCAAACAGGGGGCATTTAACCATTCAAACTAAGAAACAAACACATGTAACTTTTTGGTATAATTTTTGACAAAAAAAACAGTATACCATCAATTCTTCGTTTACTTTTTCGTATTTTAAAATGACGCATCATTCGACTGAAATTTAAAAACGAAGAGTATGTAAGTAATGAAGCAATAATTTAGAAGATTGTCTTTAAAAACAGCGACTCCAAAGGCATTTTATAAGAAACTTATATTAACAAACTTTCGAAACTTTTCGGAGAAAAAGCTTACAAATTTTACGGCTTCTTAAAGTTGTTTTCATATTTAGAAACATTAAAAATGACAGTGATGATTACTTTGTAGATTTTTTCTAATTCGGTCCACTGAATGTTAGGCTAATTGAACCGGCCTTAAAAACATGTGAACAATCAAACAGCAGATACAAATGTGAACGTTTAAATGATGTAAGGAATCTATAAGAGCTCATAATTGTTGAATGTTGATCAAGGCATGAACAAGTCACTTAAGCGTAATGACATTTACAAATATAATAAAAGGTAAATGCTTTTTGGTTCAAACCGCCAAAGCTAGATACTTTTTAAACGTGCTTTCACCTCTAATGATTAGCCACTTAAGTCCAAAATTTATATCAGACACTTGTGGTTGTCCTTTCACAGCCTCGCGCGCCTTACTGTGACTTCCTCGGGTCCAAATTTTAGACATTTTCGTTGTTGAAAAGGTAAAAATATAGCTGTCAAATTGCCAGAAAATAGCCGCAATAGCTTCATAGATCTGTAGTCTCAAAAAGAAGGTAAAAAAGACGGACCAAAAAAGAAACTTATTCTTTTCATTAAGGGCTGAGACGTTAATTTTGATTAAGAATCCGTATCAGCAGTATTAAGAATTTACTGCTGTTTCTATTAGCTGCTCTCAAATAACCTTCACTTAGAGTGACACACACCCATTTGACTTTATCTCTTTCAATTAAAGTAAATAAAAGTCAATTTCAAAGTGAGGAAGTCATTTTTGAGAGTGAGGTAAGTCACGTGTGACCAAAATTGAATCAAGCGAATGAACAAAAAAACTCGCTCCACTAAAAGCGAAAAATGACGTCACGCACGCACTTCAGTTAAAATTGCATGAACGAATGAACAAAAAGCAGATTTCAAGTGGTTGTGACGTCAAATGGTGGTAACAAAAATCTTGACGACGAAATAAATTAAAAAACAAAGCAGGACAAGTCCTGATATACAATTCAAAGATTTTTCATTGACTTAACAAACAACTAGACCTTGAACGGACATTGAGTGAATTGAGAAAACCATTTCTAAAAATAATCAGATTAAAAAAACAAGAAAAAACAGAAAATCAATGACAAAATGCTGCTAGGGAGAACAAAAAACCACTAGTGAGATATGTGATTTTGATTCTAACAGAAAACTCGGTCCAGAATGAGCTGTGAATGGATTGGGAAAACTATTTAGAAAAAAAATCCGATCCAAAAAATCGCAAAAACAGTAAAAATCAGAGTGAAATTGCCGCATGTGAACAAAAAACCACTACCGAGAAACCGAATTTTTGTTCCAACACCGTTTTCTCACTCTACTTTAAAATTAGAGCGAAAAAATTCACGCCGCAAAACCACTCGCTTTTTTGCTCCATTTCATGTTTCGGCGTGACCAAATCACCACTCCAATTTGACTTCAAAAATCATGAAAATGTGTGAACAGATCTTAAAAAAAAGACAGCGCCCCAATACAATTCAATTTCTTTGAATTGTAAAAAACCAAGAGAAGGCCAATAATAGCCTCAGCTATTGCTTCGCGGCTATTAAAAAACAATTGGGGCACATTTAACGACAGCCCGGGTCGAAATTTAGCGGTAATGCAACAAGGATCATATATGCTTACATGCAAAACATATCGCATGTTCTAGTACCATCTTTACCCAAAAATCACACGAATAACACCTGACACTATGATTACCAGAAAAGTTGTACTTGGGGCTACCCGGGTACCTAGTAAAATGATTCATAGGAATAAAAAAAACTTTATTATCTAAAACACAGAAAATCTATCCGCTAAGATGATACATATCAAGCAATATCATAATATAGAAAAATGAAATACGACAAAACTGAGCCCTGTGAATTTAAAACCAATTTAAGAAACGTTTATTTGATCATTTCGAATTTTTGAACTGTCATAGATCTGTTGGTTGCTATTATTCATAGCTGACAAAATTGCATTATCGCAATCGGATTCATTTTTAAGAGCAGCTTTGATTTGATTTGTATTTGTACACGTGTTTGAGTGTTGTTGATTGCAGTTTTCGTCGTTGTGATCTGGCGAAGTGATATTGGGGGGTGTTCCGTTTCCACCTGTCGTGGTTGTGACTACAGATCTGAAACTGGTGACGCTTATGTCATTTCTCTGCAGTCGGTATCCCATGAACCTGTAAAACATCAGATTTCATGGAAAATGACTGTTATTGCCAAGTATGTTATACCAGCACCTGTAGCTCTTGCTTCACATTTGCTCAATTGATCAATCCGTCACTGATTTTCGGGGAACAAACTTAGCAACCATAAAACGCATTATATGGATTTCATGGACACTTACTTACTTAACATCAAAAAGATAATAAAAATTTTTGAGTTTAGCTGACCAAAGGCCCACCTGCAGTATCAAAACAACGTTTCTGTGCATGAAATGTCAAAATTCTATATCATACTTTTCTCAACTTTTGCAACAAAACACAAAAAAGTGTTGAGGTTTTGTCTCTATTATCCGAACCTATGGATGCTAATTTACTCCAGCATAAAAAAAATCAATTAATCAAAAAAAATTTGTTCAACGATAAAAACCGAAAATGTATGTTGACCAAACAAAACACCAATTAATATCTGTTTTTAATAAATTTTGCTTTTTAACTTGCATTAATACACAAGCATAGCTGCTATCTTGCCAAAATAGCTACGATAGCTTTGTAGATCTGTAGTCTCAAACAATCTAAAAAAACTTTTAAAAATTCTCTTTTTTATTTATTGCTCAGGTGGAAAGTTCTGCTTAAGAATCAGTATAACTTATTGGTTGTATTAGCAGCTTTCAAATCACTTTCAACAGAAGTTTGTCAATTTAAGTAAGGAATTGTGACTTCAAAGACGAAAAAGGCCATTTATGAGAATGACGTAAGCCTGGTGTGATCAAAAACTAACAAGGCTAATGAACAAAAACACTCTACTATGAAAGATAAATGACGTCACACACTCAAGTGACCCGATTTCTATTGAATGAAAGAATAAACAGCAAATTTTAGTGAACTTGATGTCATATGGCTGCAACAAAAATCTCGACGGTGATATAAAAAAACAGTCAGAAAGATTCCTGAAATCTTGAATCGAAAAAAAAAATTGTATAATTAAAAACTCGTTTAAAAATAGCCACACTTATTAAGATGAACAAAAATAGATAGCGTTTAAAAGAATGATTACTGTCACAATCTAACCGGTGGCAAAAATCAAAAAGTCTGCTACCTAATAAAGTATCATCAGACAAATAACATTGAGGTAAACTTTGAAATGAAACAACAACTTAGATCTCAAAGAAACAAGTAATCTTGCCATCGCAGCGCTTCAAAATTGGAAAGTATTTTCTTGTTCTTTGAGACATCCTTGACAAAATGAGATCAAACTGCTGCTAAATTTTATATTATCAGGAAAAAGATTTAAAAAACTCTTGACGAAAATGAGGCGCCAAATGCTAGAATGTGAAGATTACGGACAAAGATTAAACAAAAGTTACAAAAACATATTTTTATTATTTGCAGAGTTGATAACAAAATTAAAATAAAATCAAATTTCAATCCGTAGCAGTGGGAGCTCAGTGAGGAAAATCAAAACAAAAAAATAGAAAAATTGAAGAAAAAACTGCCAAATCAGGTTATTATGTGTTCAATTTTGTAAAACAAATACACCTCACGTCTAGAAGAGATTCAATCAATGCATGAATTGTCAGATGTAAGTTGCTAAATATACTGATTACAAAAAAGTTGTTCAAAGATCCAAAAACAGAATTAAATTTACGAAAGGGCCATAATTTGACCGGAATTTACAGAAGGAAAGAAAAATCAAAAACTTTGGGCCATTTGCGCTCGAAACTTAATATTACGCTCTTAAAAACGCTACAATCATTTCCAGAGGGCTACATGTTGATGCACCACTAAAAAAACTACAAGCAAAAAAAGTTGGGTTAAATAGATGAAAAAAAACTACAGAAAACGATTATCTATATCAGACATTCTATTAAAATTACATTTCATAAATAGTATAAAACTCCTTTACGGAACACAATGCATAATCAAATAACTTTTCTCGCTCAGAAAAAATTCAGTCGAGTGGCAACTTTACTGACTTTAGCTTTCAGGTCAAAGGGCCACCTGAATAAATAGTTCTTCCCCTAAAAAATTAACAAGAAAACCAATACTTCTCTTCGAGTCGTGAAAACCACGAGAAGGTCAATAATAGCTCTACTCAGCTATCTATTTGGGACTGGCTTCAATTTCAATAACAGTTTACACTTGGCCGAATTGTTCGCTGAAATAAAAACTTCGAGGAAATTGGAAACAAAAGGGGTTTTTTTTGGAGGAACTCGCGAGACTAGCATTATCATCCACACCGTTAGAAACGTGCAAAACTACAACTGCATAATGGCTCTTCATTGAAAAAAAAACCTGAAAACTTTTTTCAGTTGACAAGGAAGGATACTACTGATTTATACAAACAATATAGTCTTGCGTTACCAATAAGGGCAACTATGTATATGGTGGCACACGGACCGAGGGCGAATAGGATTTATTTTCCATATTTAGAGAATCAAAGGGTTAAAAACGTAGGCGGTTTCTGTTAACACTTTAGAAAAAGTCAGAAGTCCGAGAAGGCAACTAAAAAAGGGAAGAAACTTAGACAATGCGCGGTAAAAACGTATTTTTAAAGCTTACGCGTTTTCCACAAACATTTCTAAGATTTAAATACAAACTGAATGACTAAGCTGAGCTGCATCGAGATCTTTGTGTTTGACTGCTTTTTACCCTTGATTCTGAAATGACCGATAATTAACTATCACTTGAGTTCCTAAATATTGAAGTCCCTCAAATTACCTGTTTTGTTTTTGTTTTCTGAAGATACAGACGAGATATGAACCGAGTATGAAGACACAAACTGAGCTGATCAGAAGTACACACACGACTAACAACACCTCTGAAACCAACAAACAAATAATCAGATAAATAAGGAGGACTAGCATTTAGAATATGATACCTTATATCACGTTCACTGCAGTGATCTAGGTTCTATTCAAAGGGGGGGGGGGGGCAATTTTTGAAAAGACCCCACTGCAGTAATCTTAAGTTGCTTCGAAAATGAGAGTATCACAGTGAAAGATTTTTCTTCAAGTATGAGTGCCATCTTTTAGTTCAAAATAAACGAAACTTTTGGCGGTGAGAATTTAAGATCACTATTATGTAAAAATTTGTTTTTCTTTTTGAAAAATGTTGACTGAAAAAGCAGCAAAATATATTCGTCAGCATCTAACCGGCAGAAGTAAAATAAACTTCAAATGGTGTGATTGGCATCGGACATGCTCTGAGACAACTGGAGTCCACTTGATACGATTCTCCATTTAGAAAGATGCTGGAGAGAGCTTCTGATTGGATGGAATCCCAGTAGCAGTTAGTGAGGCGATATAATTGGCTGCTGTTTGAACCAATCAGATTGAAGAGGAACGACTGAGAAATACAGTCGACGCGTAATTCTGAAACGCGTCAAAGGATATTCTGATATAATTCTGATCTCAAGCTATTTTTTTTTCTCCGAACATATTAAATATTAATATAATTGAATGGTTAAAATTTACATACATTTAGAATAATCAGAATTGTATACTGAAATAATCAAAAATATACATGAATCTACTAATGAACTTCTCGTTATTGATTGATATTAGCCATTAAGCTGTTCGTTCCTGTATATAAAAGTAGGAAGCGAATGACCCTACTTGTCTGTCTATTGGTATATTTTCCTGCTGACATTGCAAGAACTCTGTTAAATATCTTTTGAAAAGTAATTTCCCGCTTCGCTCTTACATTAAAAAGAATAAACTACAACTTCTGAATGCTCTTCAAAATCAAAGATCTTTTACTCTGCTTAGTATGCTTTTGTGTTCTTATTACCAGTCGTTTTGCGCGCTTGTTCTGTTGTAACTGTAAGCGGTTTGCGCATTGTTCAAAGGTCTCTGATGTACCTTACTGACTCTAGTTTGTGCGAAGTTTCATCAGACTAAACTACAAAATACTTAATTCAGCTGGTAGGAAAAGCGATACTTACGACTCATATAACAAACTTTTATGCCCCAATCAATCCGTCGATTTAAACGCCGCAAAATCTCTGTTAAAAATATTTGTAAAAAAAAACTCTACTGAATGAAAGATGAAAAAGGAATAAAGATTTGAAAAAAAGCCGCCCTATTTAAAAAGGTATGCGATTTCTTACCAGACATAGAGCGCGAATACCAGCCGCAATTTTTCATTAAACCAAAAATTTTGGGCCACGTGTATTGTTAAATAATGACAGCTCTCAGCAGATTGTTTTACATTCCCGTTAAAAGTAACTTTTGGTTCTACTTCATCCTTGTAAAGAAAAAAGTAGCTCTGTTTTATCAGCAATCAAAGTCAATTGATTTTTGTTCAAGTACCTACAGTAAAATACTGTCAATTTTGTTACCACTCTTTTCTTCTGGTTCATATCGAAATACTATACTGGTATCGTCTGCAAATTGTATTTTTTATAGACAGCTACAATATTTTGTTATAAAAACTTGTTTACATGAAAATGGGTGCGCAAATATATGCTTGTTGGATGATGGTTAGTAAAGCCTGATAAAAGGAGGGGCTATCAATTGCATAAACTTTTGGTTTAAACTTGGATTTCAAATTCTATTTTTTAAGGCGTTCTGATTCATGGCAATCTCTTCATGGTTTGGTTAAAATTTTAATTTTAACACATGAATTTATATACAGTTAAATAAATATATACCGGCATACAAACGAGTTCGTTAAAAAGCGTTTAAAACCTTTGTCAAACATTGGTCAGCATTGCAGTAAAAGACGAATTATTTCACAAAGATTTGATAGCGACTGATGAAAACAAACAAACACAAGTCGAGCTCCGACCTTGCCAGAATCGTAAATAAAATTCTCTGGTACAATTCACTTTCGAAAAACAACCCACGGAAAAACTCCCTCTGACTTTAAGATAGGAAATAAATCTCCACAGAAATAACCCCCCCCCCATCTCCCCCACTTGACTAAAAACGAGCTGCGCTGTTAACTAGTGGATACTCCAAAGGATTATCCAATAAAGATAAAAATGAGGCTATACAGCAGAAAAAAAACTTTCAATATTTCAACTAACCCTGAATGTTTTGGTGTGTGAACAAAGTACCATTTTGTGCACAGTGTGATAACATGGATATCTCAATCTGCGAGTGAAGTTGTTGAAGCCAGACATCTTCATTAGAGTACCACTGGTCACCACACAAGTCCACATTGACCAGTCGCAACATTAAGTCTGGGTGCAGGTACTTGTAAGAAGGGCACGCATTCACTCCCGACCTTGAAAACAAATATGTTCGGACTAGCATCTCTCATTGAGTTACAAAATGATTCATAAAACATTATCCTAGTCGTCTAACCAATATCTTGTTTGGTCAATTCTTTTTTAAAAAAATCTTGTAAACTAGTAAACTACATCAAATTATTTATAATCTTCATTACGCGCTAGCGCCTCTAAATATAATCATGATTGCGCTCATTTGGCAACAAAAGACAAAGATAATGTATAATTAGCAAATGGTATAATTGATTATTCCTTTGTCGCCGTATGCCACACTGGGAGCACAAATGGAAGAGATCTGGCTAGGTTGTTCGCAAAAGATTGACATTATATTCGCAACATAAATTTAGACCTGTATTGGTCTGGGGTGTTAGTAACTAAATAAATCTAAGCGAGAATATTAACCAATCAGAATCGAGTATTTAAATTACGTATAGAATTGCGTCTAATATACATAAAAAGTTCCGGAAAAGTTCGTATAACCTAATTTTAAAAAAATAATACCATGATATGTATCGAATAAGGCGGTTTTAGGCTTAAAATTTTTAGGTTCTCCAGACGATTGTTGATCGATTATGAACTGATTCTGACGTCAAGGACATCAGACAAAAAACCAGTAAAAGAGCATCAAAAACCTTGCCGTCTAAACTCTCACTTGTTGCTATGATCGTACGGATGCTTATACGTGTTGCTAATGCCTATACGTTTTGCCGATAATACGTTAACTTATCGATCTTTGCTTTATATAGACGTTGCTTCATGATGATTTATAGTCGATTTTGATCGTTTGCTACATAATACGAAAAGATTGAATTGAAACTCCAAAACGGTAGAATGTTTTACTTCTCAGCTATATTTTGGTACCGCTCCCGATTTACGAACACTTTCTATTAAACATTTGTGCAAAGATTTCCGTTCAATTTGTAAACCGTAGCAAAGTTTGTGTGTGTTAATCAACCTACACAGAGATACTACAGCGAACTGCGGCTACACCGGCTAATCTCCTTACTGTCTATAGAGCGAAAGCGAATTACTAGTCAAAGTTATCGACACGATGTCGAGATTTACTGTTGAAAAGTGAGTGCAAGACAATGACGTTGTGGTCTCGTATCCCATTTGAAACAAGCGCACTTTCATCCCAGCAGTTCTGAAGCGAGCGAAGTTGTCCCTCATTATTTTATCTTTCCTCATTTCCACCGATTGAGCGCCGCCAACACAACGAGAGAGACAGTGGCAGAATTGACTCCTCAGGGGCGCAGTGGGGGAGTGTTGCCTGCATTAGGAGAGGAACAACAGAAGCTGGCAGTTGGAGATTGGGTGCTGATATCGAGCAACGAGGATAGAGCGAAATCGCCCAAAGAGAACACGGAGAATGAGCAGAGGCCATGATACCTACATTGGACCAGAGAGCTAGGTCAAGTACAGCAGAGTTTGATGAACAAAAATGAAACGTTTGTTAGTTTCAATTCTCCAGTAAATTAATGTGAATTCAGACGGCAAAAAAGAAACCCAACCCCTAACGGAAACTTTGATAAATATTTAGAGATATAGTGCGTTAACAAGATCTCTAACGGTATTGGCTTAATTTATGGATAATCGGTCACCAATAACCCTCACAGTTGATTTTTTTTTGAGTTTAAAAACCCTGAGGCTCAGAGTTAGAGCAAAGCCTCTGAAAATCACATACCTTTCTCCGCCAGATTGTAAAGAAAAGCAAGTAGTACTATCTTGACAAGTCTCAGCGAAATAGAATATTTTTTAGAAAAGGGAGCTGAGAAACCTCTGTTTTTACTTAGACAGAAAGTATTACAAATCTTTTTCCGCCAGATTGTAAAGAAAAGCAAGTAGTACTATCTTGACAAGTCTCAGCGAAATACAAACGTTTTTGGAGAAGGGAGCTGAGAAACTTTTTTAAGAGAAAAAAAAACATCGATTTTGAAAATTTTCGGTCGAAAGTTGGGAAATTCAGACAAATTGGTCCATTACGGCTACATAGCTAAAAATTGACCTTAGATATGAGAAAAAAAATGTGAGCACATAATGCTAAATTGTTCAATTTTGAAAATCTTTGGTCAATTTTGAGGCAAATCAATAAATTTAGAAAATCAATACCGAATATTGATAAATCGTACTTTCAAGCTTAAAACCGTCCAGTTTACTGGATTACCGTTCCGTAATCAAGAATTTGCAAAAAATTGACCAAAATTTGAAAAAAATTGGACAAATGCATCAAATTTTGACAAATTTGTCAAAAAAAAAATTTCCAGCAAGAAGGTCCGTTAATTGAGTGAAACTTATTACACAGAAAAAGTTGTGAAAATTTTCACAACCTCCGGCCTACAAAAAATTATCGAATTCCTATATTTTTTCTCGTCAATCGTTTATATACCGTTTTTTGTCCGCGTTCTTTTCGTTCTTTAACTTTCCAATTCTCCGTGTTCCGTTTTTTTTTCCAATAACGTCGCTCTCCCAAAACTTCGCTTTTCGTTTTCTTCGCTACTTTTCCGATGTTCGATGTAGTATGTCATATGTGATGAAGTATGTTGTTGCTTTTGCTGTAGTATGTTGAGTATGCTAGTATGCTGGTTTGTTGTTTAGGTCTTATAGCTTTCTAGGGTGTGACTTAAGTTTATTCTCGAGTTACGGCTGGATTGTCCTGGACTTCTTCAACTTTACTAATTTACTAGCCCCCCTGTTGTAGTATATTAGTTTTTGCTGCTGTATATTTGCGTGTAACTGTATGATTGTTAGTTGGTTTGGTTTGTTGCCTTCTAGGGTGTGACTTAAGTTTATTCTGGAGTTACGGCTAGATTGTCTCTTAACTTTTCCAGCTTTCATAGACTACAAAAGCGCTGCATATTACTTAACTTTTGCTGTAGTTTGTTTAATATTGTTGGTATGCTGATCGGTTGTTTAGGATTGAATATTGCTAGGGTGTGACTTAAGTTTATTCTGGAGTTACGGCTAGTAAATTTCTTGCTCCTTTCATCCATTTAGCATACTACTGCTTTGCCGTAAATTAGTTCGTTATTTGTTTATATTGAGACCCATAATGACTCGTGCTAGTTTGTCTCTTGCAGTAGCATCTCTCCTCCTCCCTAGGGTGTGACTTAAGTTTGTTCTGGAAATACGGCTAGTTTGTTTGGTTGAGTTTGCTGCTGGGGTCTGCTAGCATAGTGTTTCCCGACCTCCCCGTTCGCTGTTTAATCGTCTCCCGCCTGTTCCGTCCCGCCTTCCCGCTTCGTTGCACGTTACTCGCCCAACGCCTCTGTTCTGTCCGTCTCGTTTCCCGTTTCTTCGTGCGTCGCTCGTTCAGCGTTTCCGTCCCGTCCGTTGCGTCGCCCGTTTACTACCCGCGTTTTCGCCAGTTCCGTTCCGTTCCCTGTTGCGTTGCGCGCCGTTCGCCCGTCCTTCCCGCCCCGTCCGCTTCGGTTCCCGTTTCGTCGTGTTTCGTCCACCCAGTCCTCTTTCCACGGTTGCCTGTATTCCTGTTTAGTCTCACGTTGCTTTCAAGCACGTTAGGCGCCCTCTCCACTTTGTTACTCACTTTCGCCGAGTAATTCATTACTCGGTAACTTCTTTTCTGCTCTTCGACGTCTTGATTATTAAGTCGTCGTCATTTGGGTTCGGTATAACCCTCATTCCACGTGTTTGGTTGAAAGTTACTCTACGTTGATAAATTAACCATTTCAAAATCATGGCCGAACAGCAAGAAAAAATGAAAAAGCTCTTTAATGCAAGATCTAATCTAGAATCTGACTTATGTAACATCCATAAGGACATCACAGATGCCATAGATCGTCAAGATAGGAAGGTTAAAGTTGAACGCTTGGTTTCTAAGTTGAAGGATGTTTTCAGTAAACTAGTGCAGAAGAATGAAGAACTATTTGACTTAGCCAGTAAAGCGGAGAACCCAGATTCAATCTACCCTGTCCTTGAGCAATGGTTGGATGATGTAACCAAGAACAATGATAAATTCTTGCTTGCGGCTAGAAGCTATATTGACTCAATTGCTGACCGAGACACCGTATGTGAGGGCGTTAATCCTCAAGGCCAATCTAAGAGAAGTTCACGCCGGACAACATCATCAATGTCTAGCCAGCGTAAACATGAATTTCTCATCGCAAGACTAAAACGCGAAGAGGCCGAGAAACAAGAACAAGCTGCCATGCGCCTCGCTAAACAAAAACACGAAATTGCCATGAGAAAAAAGGAGCTTGAAATACAAATGGAACAGATGGCACTTCAAGAATTGGAGGAAGACCACCGCCAGCGTGTTGCAGCAGCTAAATTAGATGAGGCTGATTTAATGGATAATCATTCATTGTTTAGTCACCACTCAAGTGAACTGAATTTGTTTAAAGATAGGGGATCAGATAGAAGTCAGGGACTTGTTGAGGATTGGGTAAATTCGTTTCCAGCAGATAATTCAAGTGAGTTAAACTTTTCTCGTCCTGGTTCAGCAACCGCCGACCCTCCTGTTAAAGATACTTCCCCTAGTAATCCTCCAGAAAACCCAAGTAATGTTTCCGATAACTTACATCATCTTGAAATGCTTTCTCAGTACACACGGCCAAGAGTTGCAATTTCTGTTGCCCAGCAGGAAGCTTTGTATCGGGAATATCTCCAGGCTCAACTGCAGCAATCACTCATTGGTCAAAGGGCACATAGTCCCTCAGGCAGTGGTGAAGTGAAGCAAGTACCAGTCGACGTACAAAATGTCGCACTCCCACCACCTCAACCACCTATGCAACCTCCCCGGCCACCGACGCCCGTTATGGCACCAACGAACTCCATTTTTGTACCTGATTTTTCAACAAACCCACAAGTAAATCAGTTCTTGGGTCCGAAAAAATCCAGTGTGCCTTGCAAATTACATGTCAATGCCTCATGTTCAACAACAACAGAATCTAACTCAAAGTAACATTCCACACCAAACACAAGTCCCTATTGCCCATTCCCCGCATAAGGTCCCTCCACCTCTAAGCCCACTCGTGAACCCGCCTCCCGTGTTCCCATCTCAACATCTATTTATTCCTCAGCCTCCCGTGATTCCGTCGCCCCTTCCAGCGAGCACAGAAACATACTTACCCGTCCCCAACATTCCACAACAAAACATTGTCCATTCACCTCAAGCCCGCCTGTTACCATGCCCTACCGCACCCAAACTTCCCCTTAACCGTAACCCCGATTTAAATTTGTGGCGTTTTCCTCAGAATATTCTCCCAAACGTAAACCAGGCGAAAAATAATGCAACCGTCTATAACAACGTTCAATCTAACCTACCCCCAAGCACAGCTAACCCCACCATCAGCCATCCCATCTTGCAAATGAGTGCACAACATAATCCAAATAGCAACTACGCAGCTAACTGTAGCATCCCTGTTAACCCCTTTAGTACAACTACTAACATCGCGCCACCTTTCGTCACGCCGGTTATACATCCAACATACGGGCATACTGCTCCGATACCATTGTGTTGGGGTGGCCCACCGCATCCCACGCCTCCAGCGCCAGCATCTAAAAATGCAAGCTTGATTAAGGCATTCACTGACGCCTTATCTAGCAAGAGGAATAACCCACTACCCGAATGGAAGTTGTCACAATACAGTGGGGATCCTCTACAGTGGCACGCGAATGGTATGGTCAATTTAAAAGCGCAATGGACTCTCAGTCCTTAACTGATGATGTAAAATTGACATACCTTAAGACCCTCATAACAGGTAAAGCTAAAACAGCTATAGCTGAGTTCACCTACTGCGGCGCAATGTACAAAGACGCACTGAGGACCTTAGAACGTAAATTTGGCCAACCACAGGCGGTTGTAAGTGCACATTTGGACAAACTCAACAGCTTTCCACCACTGAAGATGCACAATAGCGATAACATCATTAACTACTCGGGGTGTATTTCAAGTCTTGTCGGGGTATTTAAATCGCTGTCATACGATTCGGAATTAAAGAGTGCTGCGCTTCTCAACACTGCCGTACAGAAGCTACCACCCAACATGAAGGAGTCATGGTCACTCTTCACGGTCAAAAAGCATTGGGTGAAACCTACTCTTCTTGATTTCAACGATTGGTTAAAAGAGAAGGCCGAAGCGCACAATTTAATGAAGAATACCGCAACTAAAGCAAGGACTGAAGACACCAACAACTCAGTAACAAGATCAAAAGTTGCTTCAAAGGCATTTGCTGCAAATACGCAACAGAAGAGTAACCCTAAGCCGCAACAGAGATCTCCGTCAACATCAATCTCTAGTTGCATTATATGCAAAGGCAGCCACCGGTTGTGGGAATGCCGTGTCTTTAAGGAAAAGACCCCCACGCAGAGAGCCAAGGTCGTGGCTGAGGCAAAGCTCTGTTTCTCTTGTTTGCGTGATAAACACATGTTTAGGCAATGCCCAAGTCCCCGTAAATGTAGGAAAAATGGTTGCAACAGCTCCCATAACACCTTACTTCATGAAGCTGAAAGGGTTTTTCCAGCTAAATCCTCAACAAACAACATCATCGCTACTTCGAAGTCAAACGCAGGTACAAGTAGGCCATCTACGGGTCAACAGCAACCAAACAAAACAACCACTTTGTCTTCCGTGACGGATGCTAAAGGCCTCCTTCAGGTCACGGAACTGAAACTTACTAATTCTTCTGGCACTAGTACTACGGCGTTGGTTTTATGCGATACCGCTGGCAGTAACTCTTGGGTGTCCGATAGTCTCGCAGCTAGACTCGGTTTGCAGGTTACCGCATTAAAACTGACCGTCAAGGGTATAAACACGGAAGAACTCATAGACACAAAGGTGGTTCAATTGACTGTGACACCTCATAAAGACCAAGACTTTGAAGCTTTCACTGTGCGTCCCTACGTGAGAGAAACAAAAAACGTAGGTTCTGACATCATTGACGTCAAGTCCATGCAAGAAACTTACCCACCTTTGGCAGTTCTAGATCCAGTAAAATATAGCTATGGAGAAATTGAGATGATACTTGGATAGGATGTCTACCATGCCATCCGCCCGTTAGAGTATTTTTCATCCGACGAAAAGTGCTCACCGTTCGCTGTCCGCTTGCCCATAGGTTGGGTTTTAAGTGGCCCACTCCCGTCAAGTTCAACTTTAGTCTCGGTGTGTTTCAAAGCCAATATTGAACAGGATTTTGAGTTAGCTTGTCAGGTTAAATCTTGGTATGATATGGAATCGTACGGCGCGTTCAAGCAAGTTGACCCACGATTCGCAGCGGATGCTCGCGCGCAGGAAATACTTGAAACAACAACCTTCCATAACGGCCAAAGATACGATGTCGGTATGTTATGGGCTGATGACAACACCCAGCTCCCGAATAACTACTTTTCGTCACTGGTACAGCTCAAGTCTCTCGAAAAGCGGCTATCGAGAGATACATCGTTGAAAGAAACTTATGCCAATACCATCCGTGAAGGCTTGGAAAAAGGTTACTTGATTACAGTCCCTGATGCTCAACGGTCGGATAGAGAGTGGTACCTACCACACCATCCCGTAATCAATCCGAACAAACCGGGAAAAGTGCGTAGGGTATTAAATGGTGCAGCAAAGTTCCACGGTACTTCTTTGAATAAATCTTTTCTCACTGGCCCCGACCTGCTCCAAAACCTAATCCACGTACTACTTAGGTTCCGTCAACATCAGTTTGCCGTGTCCGCAGATATCGAGGGTATGTTCCTCCAAGTGGGTGTCTCTGGTTGGGACCAGCCATCACTGCTTTTTTTGTGGCGGGAGGACCCCACAACAAATGTTGTAGTGTATCAATACACGCGCCATATATTCGGGGCTAAAGACTCGCCCACATGCGCTAACTATGCACTGAAACGCACGGCCCAAGACAATGTTAATCAGTACCCGGAAGCAACCAAAGCCGTCCTAGAAAACTTCTACAGGGACGATTACTTGGATTTGGTGGAGTCACCTGAGAGGGCTCTCAAAAGATCGAAGGAGTTGGTACATCTTCTCCATCTAGGTGGGTTCAAGCTTACTAAGTTTTTAAGCAATGTACCAAATCTGGCTGATCGAATTGATGGGTCAACTCAGTCTACCGAACCAAAAGTAATTGCCTCATCTAAGGAGGATTCTTCGCACGTGCTTGGGTTGAAATGGGATCACAGCAATGATACTCTAGTTGTGAGTTGGGGTACCTCCAGTACTGTAACTAAGTCTTTAACACAACGCTTGGCATTGAGCCTAGTGTCTAAGGTGTTTGATCCCATCGGCCTAGTGGCACCATTTACTGTTGGTGCCCGATTGTTACTAAAGGACATCTGGCGTGTCAGCGGGCAGCACTGGGATGAAGAATTACCAAAAGACACGGTTGAAAGGTTCCTCGAATGGAGTGTAGAACTACCCAAGCTTGCAGAAATCACTATACCGAGGAGCTACTTTTCGGGAAACTTTAAACACCTGGAACTACACATGTTTGGCGTTAGTTCCCAAGAAGTCTTCAGCGCTGTTGCATTTCTCCGAGCTCAAGTAAACACTTCTAGTGGGCCAAAAACAGAGCTTGCATTTGTCCTGGGTAAAGCTCGTGTAGCACCTATGAAGGTGATGACAATTCCAAAGCTAGTGCTGCAAGCTGCTTTACTGTCCGCTCGGTTGAAACAAGATATCTGTCGAGCCCTTACTGTGCATGTCAACAAAAATTATATGTGGACCGACAGCACTACTGTCTTGCAGTGGCTCAACTCCACAAGCAAGCAGCCAATATTTGTTGCAAACCGCGTATGTATGCGAGATTTTAGAACACACTAGCGTTGACGAATGGAACCACGTTGCCTCAAGCGATAATCCAGCAGATGCCGGTACTCGTGGTATGTCCGCTGAGGTTTTGCAATCAAGTAGCTGGGTGAGGTGTCCAAATTTCCTAAGAGCCAAGGAATTCCCGTTCGAACCAAGCACCGAAGTAGTTAAAACATCAAACATGGTATACTAACTAAGAAAACTGACGAAACAAATACATCATTGGCTGCATCTGTAACCAAGTCAACTAAGGAACCGCCCCCGCAACTAATTCCCTTCGATAAGTACAGTTCTTATCAGAAGTTGCTACGGATAACAGCGTACGCAGTGCGCTTGTTACCTTCTCACGAATGTTACCGTAACGTCAATGGTAGCATCATAGACCCCACGGAGCTTGACGAAGCCGAGCGTCATCTCCAATATCTTGTGCAAGGGGAGTCATTCAATGCAGAGAGAACAATTCTCCTCGAAAACAAACCCGTTAAACGGAGTAGCCGCATTGCTCCGTTATCTCCCTTTATTGGGCCAAATCGTCTAATCCGATCGGCCGGCCGCATCAAACGGTTGGTCGAAGTTGACTTTGATGTAAAACATCCAATCGTTCTTGACGCACGCCATGCATTTGTAAAGTTGTTCCTCCGGCACACCCACCTTAAACATCATCATCAAAGTATTGACTACCTGAGGGCTAAAATGCAAGAACGTTATACCATCCTTAAGTTACGATCCTCACTGCGTTCAATTAAATCCAACTGCGTCACGTGCAGAATGTTCCGCGCTGCCACTATTCAACCCATTATGGCTGACCTCCCAGTAGAAAGACTCGCATACCAGTCTCCTCCCTTCACGAACCAGTCACTTTTTGTCTGGTCGAACATGCACTTAATTCACGTCCGCTAACGCCCGTAAACGCCGACCCGTCCGACCTAGGCGCATTAACACCTAATAACTTTCTCCTCGGTAACCAAGCACGTAGTCTCCCGTCCATCATTGGCGTAGATGAGTTTGATCACCGTAAACGTTACGCCCCCGCGCAGTCTTACGCTAACGCTATTTGGTCTCGTTGGATCAAAGAATACGTACCGGCGCTGAACCGACGTTCCAAGTGGCAGACGCCTGCCGAGCATCACCTTAAGACCAGTGATTTGGTCTGGGTAGTTGAAGAGACCAACCCAGGGGGTTACTACCCCACTGCTCGGATCACTGAACTTCGTTACGGTTCCGACAGCGTCGCACGCTCCGCCGTATTGCGCACGTCCTCCGGATCGCTCGTTCGCCCGCTTGTAAAATTAGTACCAATTCTCCCAGCATCTTCTTCTGGACCGGAGGATGTTAGTAACTAAATAATTCTAAGCGAGAATATTAACCAATCAGAATCGAGTATTTAAATTACGTATAGAATTGCGTCTAATATACATAAAAAGTTCCGGAAAAGTTCGTATAACCTAATTTTTAAAAAATAATACCATGATATGTATCGAATAAGGCGGTTTTAGGCTTAATATTTTTAGGTTCTCTAGACGATTGTTGATCGATTATGAACTGATTCTGACGTCAATGACATCAGACAAAAAACCAGTAAAAGAGCATCAAAAACCTTGCCGTCTAAACTCTCACTTGTTGCTATGATCGTACGGATGCTTATACGTGTTGCTAATGCCTATACGTTTTGCCGATAATACGTTAACTTATCGATCTTTGCTTTATATAGACGTTGCTTCATGATGATTTATAGTCGATTTTGATCGTTTGCTACATAATACGAAAAGATTGAATTGAAACTCCAAAACGGTAGACTGTTTTACTTCTCAGCTACATGGGGTGAAGATTGGAGGATAAACGGTTTTGTACCCCTGTGGGTACTTTCTTCAGTGAATCAAACTAGATCACTGTTTTTAAGGTTTGCCACGCCTCTGCTACTTAGATCAGAGCAGGAGGAAAAATGTGTTCAGGACAATTTAAAACTGTGGTGTGGATTAATACAAGTAACTTAACTTCTCTGACTTGTAATTTCACCAAAACTTTGAAAAAAAAAACGGAACTTGGCTGAATTATATGTGTTTTTGATATCAGGCTTTCTCTGTGGTAAACTAATTGCTCTAACAAACTAGCTATCAAATCATATAAACTAATTTCAAAAAATTTAAGAAAACAAAATTACTGAAGACAAATCCAGTCTTGAAAAAACGTTGGCGTTAAAATTCGAATAAACAAAATGTAACCTCACAGAAGATTTCAACAGTTTCAACTATTCTTCCCGAGCAAAATCAGTGTGAAAAGTGAAATGTTAAAAATTAAAACCCCAATAACTCCTCGAACGGGACAAATTTTTGAACAAAAAAACCGCTTCAATTTTACACTCTACGCTGGACGGGCCACTTAGAACTTTCTACGATAAATATATTGATCGGGTATATTTAACCGTATGGTTATAATCTTAATTTACTGGTTGCAAAAAAAAGAAGCTGAGTGAAAAAATGCAGGGCCCTTTTTGATTTACTTGATTATTAAAACGAAAAAAAGACAAATAGATTTAAATTATAACATATCATGCAGATTGCCAAAAAATAGCCGCAGTTGATTCCATTAACCCCGATTAGATTGAAGTAAACATAAAATGAGATAAAATTGATAGTTTTCCTGAAAATATCAATTACGAGTTATTTTGATTGGATTAAGTAGTTAGGTTTATTGGTGTTTCTCAATGCGACTTACATCAAAAATAACAAAAAACAATACCTACAAAAATGATGAATAAACGGCGAAAGTGGGTTAAGAGAATCATTTAATTGATAAAGCAAAAAAGAAGCGCAGTATCAGCCGAATGAAATGATAAGACTATTAATAACGGGAAAATAATACAAATGGTGATTTCCCCAGTCGAGACAGAATGTTATCTTGCGATATCTTTCGAGATTAATCGCAAAATTGGTTATGTGGCTTCAAAAATTAAGAGCCAGCGTCCCTACTTTTAATTAATAGAATTTACCTTCAATTTGTAGAATTCGGCGACAACGGACACAGACATTTTTAATTACCAATTAGAACAATCCTTTCCTTTGTCTTTGTTGCCATTTCCTATACTTTAAAAAACTTTTTATTACACGTATTAAGATACGTCTTGAGGAACTAAGTAGATTAGATGAAGCGTATGGTGTACTTTATTTGGTGGGGGTGCTTGATCGTATTTGAACACAAGAACATTAAAAAAAATTTTTTCAGAGTGAAGCAAAGAAATCTGTTCTAATTTATAGCATTTACCTGCTACTCCTGGTATCATTAAATTGGGACGATATTGGGGTGGTTGATGAGGGTGGTGTTGGCGTGGGTGGAGTGAGGATGAAGGCAGCATTGTTCCTGGGAGGGTGGAAGTGGGAACACCTACTCACAGACACACTCAAAGGTTTCAGCAGATCGCGCATGGACCACAGAACCTTCTCACGTGAGTATTCGAACGACATCGGTATCGATACGCTGAAAAAAGAAATTTGATCTTTTCCATTTGTGTCACCTAAACTATGATATATATATATCTATATATATATATATATATATATATATATATATATATATATTTATATATATATATATATATATATATATATATATATATATATATAT